>NW_012267269.1:8615385-8622132 GCF_000151885.1 Dipodomys ordii
AAGAAAGAAAGAAAGAAAGAAAGAAAGAAAGAAAGAAAGAAAGAAAGAAAGAAAGAAAGAAAGAGAGGAAGGAAGGAAGGAAGGAAGGAAGGAAGGAAGGAAGAAGAGAGAGGAAGGAAGGAAGGAAAGAGAGAGAGAGGAAGGAAGGCAGGAGAGAGAGAGAGAGAGAGAGAGAGAGGAAGGAAGGAAGGAAAGAGAGAGAGAGAGAAAGTCAGGCAAGCATGATGGGGGCTTTGAGCACACTGGACTTCATATGGATAATGGCCCACAGAAAGCAACTCTGCATCTTCATGGTATCCTGACTTATATTTCTACCATTTTTAATCACTTACGCCCCAAATGACACATGGAATTATTTCCCATTCTCAGCAGTCTATGTGTAGCAACCACAGATACATGAAGACTTTTCCTACTAATAAGTGCAAAAATTAGTAACAAAGACTCAAGAAAGGGTCCTCCCCCTCCTCCTTTACCTGGTGTTTAGAAATTGGGTCCTGGTTTCTATTTACTAGGATGCTGGGCATTTTTCATCATTACAGGGAAGGGTGGCTCCGAGTTTAGTCCAACCATCTGTCGTCCCTCACAAGCCTGAGGGATTCACAGCAGGACCAGAAGAGTTTGCCAACCCTCTAAAGCAAACTCTCAGGGCACATTTGACAAGTCACTTCCCAAGCCTGGGTGGACCAGACAAGCAGAACAGACCCTAACACAGGACTGAACAGAGTTAGACATATGGGGACAATAGGTCATAACAAATGCAAAGTTGTCCTCCAGGAAGAAAAAAAGCCACCCTGCCAAAGTCACTACCAGAGCCACAGGTCATCACAGTGGGCACTGCCCTCACACTCCAAAGGTCTCTGGAACAAAATGGCCAGGAATGCACTACAGTAAGGAAGCCTCTGTGTGAAAATAAAAATTAATGATGTAAACATTAAGCTGCAACATAAGCCAAAAGATCAACTATTATTTTATAGTAAACAAAATCTTATCCACTGGAAACAATGATAAACTTTAAAATGGGCAGGCCAGACAAAATGGCACACGCCTATAATATCAGACACTAGAAAACCAGAGATCAGAAGAGGATTACAGCTCTACTATGCCACCCTGGGTAAAAAAGTTAATGAGATTGACTTACCCATCTTAACAAGTAAGTCTGATACATGCCTGTAATCCTGGCAATGTGCTAGGCCTTGGATCCTGTTCCCAGATTAGTTTAGGCACTGGGGGGTGGGGGGGGATAGAAGCGGGAATGGAGGCTGGTAGCTCAGATAGTAGCAGATAGTAGAGTGCTACCTACCTAGCAAGTGCAAGTACCAGTAGTGAAATCCCAGTACTGCCACAAAAAAAAGGGAGAAAAAGACAGGTATTTAGAGATTTTCTTTCCTTCCAGCTGGGTGCTAGTGGCCCATGCCTCTAATCTAGCTACTAAGGATAGTGAGATCTGAAGATTGTGGTTCAAAGACGACCAGGTAGACACACTGGTGAAGATTTTTATCTCCTAAATTAACCAGCAAAAGCCAAAAAGGGGCATCATATGTGGCTCAAGAAGTAGAGTACCCTCAAAAAAAAAAGCTAAAGAAACATCTGAAGCCCTAAATTCAAGCCTTAGTGTTGAAACACACAGAAAAAGGACATGTCTCCCCACCCCCACCCCGCCTCCACACAACCTAAGAAAACTAAGCTCTGAGCCAAGAACAGTGAGTAACTCATGTCTGTAATACTAACTACCCATGAGGTTGAGACTAATAGGATTATAGTTCCAGGTTAGCCCAGGCTTAAAAAAAAAAAAAAAGGAAAAAGAAAAAAAAGCTGATGAGACTCTACCTCACATGAAGGAAAGTACATGTGTTGGTGTACATCTGATATCCCAAGTGTGTGAAGCATAAAATAGGAGGTCCAAGTGCAGGTGGAGGCAGAAAGCATTATTTCAAAATAGTTTGTGCAGAAAAGAATTGAAAGCATGACTCAGTAATATGATGTCTGCATAGCAAATAGGAGAAAAGAAAGAAAATTAAGCTGTGTGCAGTTATAGGTGTGGAATATCACTGGATTAGAACCCACTTTTTAGCACCTTTCATGCAGGTATCCCTCAGAACTACACAGCTTGCTACCTATGAGGGGCAAGGAGGGAGAAGGGAAGTGTATGTAAAGATGTACTTTAACAACAATTCTGAAATATTACAATCACTTTCTGAAATGTTACAATCCTGAAATATTCTGCTTTTCAACTTCCTTACCTCTTGTTTAAATGTATTTTTAACAAACTAATGGAAGTTGTGGTAAAGAATGCATACTGGTCCTAAAGTCACCAGGAGCCAAAAACAGGAGCCAGCGTGACCCCAGGCCTGCCATTTATCACCTGGTTACATGCAGCCAGCCTGCAGCCTCTGTGGTTCAGATGCTGAACTGCTCCCTTCTACCTCACCTCCAAGCAAGTGATTAGTACCACCATTCTACCTACTTTACAAGATTCTTGGAATCAAAGTAAAGTATGTATTCAAAACTTTTAAAGCCTGTGGGAAAAATTCAGCACCTCTTGAAATTTGGAATTATAGGCAGCACCACAACCTTCTTTACCCAGCTTTTGACAAAATGGAATACACACTGAGAGTGGGTTCTGGAGTTCATGTTCCAATCCCAAATTCAAACCTCAGCTCTGCAAATATCTTGGGAGCTGATACCTATTTCCTCAGCTGTAAGAAAGTGGGACACACTGATTTTGTAGAACTGTCAGGTGTCACCCCCAGGGTTAGACTCAGGGGATAGTCACTGAAGCACCAGTGTTCTCCAAATCCCAGGGTCTCCTAAATCCTTCAGAATTGTATGACAGCTTTTTGCAAATATCATCATGCATTACAAGCGTACACAGGCCATGCCTAAAATAACAAAACACCCAGATGTTCCTAAGAAGAAGTTTTCAGGAAATATCTTGGCAAGATTTCCAACTAAACTATCATCCCCAAAGCACATCTACATAAGCTGAAGCAAAACAAATTCAAGAAGAGAAAAGCTTTTAAAATCCTGTCACATAGGGATATCATGAGAATGGGTCCCGAAAATCATGTTCAAATGTTACTTTGTATAATCCTGAATATTTTTACTATTATGTGACAATTAAGGGCAAGTGAGCAAAACCTCCCATGACCAGGATTCCCCAGGAAACTTGAAAAGGCAGAGTTTTTAAAGTATTGAATCTATGAATAGATGCCACTCTTCTCTTTTATTAATACTCTTTTATCAAATACCTAATGGCAACACAAGCACAAGGTAAATAATTTGTTTATTAAAGGCTATGGGGAAAAATTCTCTAGAAAAATTTACTTTGGGAGTATATGTGGATTTTGCAATATGACTGTTATTTAAAATTTCCATGTTGTAAACACAAATACACTTCAACTCAAGTTTTATTTTGACAAGAACAAAAACATACCTGTTAAAATCCATCCAGGATCCACTTCTGTACAGATTTATCAGCCTTACAAGGGCAAAAGCCTGTGTACTTCCTGACCACACTAATCAATAGCCTGTTTGCAGGCCTCAAGGTACCTATGCTCTCAGTGGAGAAATAAAAATGCCTGAAGGCAAAGGAATAAGCATCTAAGCTCAGGCAGCCCAAGAACTGCTCTAATTCAACTTAGAAAGGAATCGCTGGGTGGCTTTTTCAGCTGCTGAGTTCTGCTCAGAGTTTTCTCTACAACACTGGGCAAGGGGAATGAGAAGTTATCAGAGTTCTTAGAAAGAAGTGGGATCTTTTAAAAAGCTGAGATGGGGGGAAGGATTGGATGGGGAGGGCGGGGGGAGTATGGGAAGGGATGGGAAAGGGAAACAAAGGAGGAGGCTACAATGCTTGATAAGAAATGTACTCATTATCTTGCTCATGTAATTGTAACCCCTCTGCACAGTATTTTCACAATTAAAAAAGAAAAGCTGAGATAGGCAATATTTTTTTTTATAGAAACAGCACAGCTTCTGGCCAACCCATTAAATGGTTTACTAGGAATTGTTCAGACATATCTTCCTGTTCTATTTATCTTTATAGAGACTATACCTCCAGATCAGTTTTTCATCCACCTCATTCCTTTGCAGGGTAATTTTTCCATAAGTAAATGAAGCATATTGTGAATGCAATGTGAAACCATTGTTGAAGTTCCTAGAACTGGAGGCAAAGGATTACTGAATTCAATGATCCAAAGGGTATTTAGGATAAGCCAGCTCCAGGGCATCCAACCAATATTGCAAGATGCCCAGGCAAAGTACTACTCCTAGTACTTAGGCCCAGGCCTACTAAAGATTTGGGGCCTTGGAGTATTTCTTTTAGCCTGTTCTCAGGTAAATCTTAAGCACTAAAATGAGAGAAATACTGCCTAAGAAACCATTTCAAACTTTCCTATCTGGGAATTCTGTTAAAATGAAGATCAAAGTTAAATAAAGAGGTTGTGGGGAGGGGAGAGGTCCAACAATATTATGAGGGTTGAAGTCCCTTTGGTATTGGTGGTAAGTCCTATGTCCCAACTACTTATATATTTTATTTTTAAAAAGCCCTTACACTTGATGTTGATGTGACTCAATTGAGATAATGAGTGCTAGTAAAAAAAAATGATGTAGTTCAGTCTCCAAAATCATAGTATCCTGGTACCTGGTGGCCTGCAGTTCTAATCACATAGCAACAGTTACATCAATCACCTCATTTCCCATTTCTCACCTGCCAAATGAAGGCATTTATACTAAGGAATCTACAGGTTTATGTGCTCCTAGGGCTACAGTAACAGGTGTGACCAACAGAGAATGGTAAAAACAGAAACAGTCACAACTGCTGAGATAAGACTTGAAAGCAGTAAGAGAGCTGTGTATTTGGCTACCAAAAACATAAACTAAAACATTTTTTAAAAGCTTTTCTTGTCTCTGGAGGCAGTAAAACAAAGATTTTGATCTGAAGTCTATTCTACTGAATCTTCTAAGCTTTCTGGTCTCTTGGAGACATGGGTAAAACAAGAAAACAATAAGTTATCTGGCTTTGGTCCCCAAATTAGTCCTCTAGCCACCATTTATTATTTTTTCTACCTACTTGGAGGTAGGTAACTTTTTCCCAAATTGTTTAGCAATATAAAAAAGACATCACAACATTTAGAGTTTAACAACAATTGTTTTACTTCCACAAGACTAAGGTTTTCCTATATGTTAAAGTGTATACTTTTCAGAGTTACCATGGAACTCAGTAATAACCCATATGAAATACCCAGCATAGAGACTTATGCATAGTTGAAATTCAACAAAAGCAAACCATCAATGAGTCAGGCATACTAGCTCAAGCCAGAGGTGGAGACTGGAAGGATCATAGTTCAAGGCCAGCCCAGGCAAAAAGTTAATGAAACCTCATTTGAACTAGTAAAAAGTTGGGTATAGTGGCATACACTTGTAATCCCAACTATACGGGGTGAGTAAAGAGGACTGTGGCCAAGCCATACATGAGAGACCCAATTTAAAAAATGATGAAAACAAAAAGGGCTAGGGATGTGGTTCAAGTGGGAGCATATATGCCTAGCAACAACAAGGCCCTGAATTAGGACTCCTGAACCACAAAAAAATTTATGACAGGATTTTAAGTGATGATAATAAATTTTAAGTGATTATAATCCCATAGTGGTCAGAGATAACTCTCAAACTCAACAGTTTACTTAACATTCTGTTATTTTTCTCTCTTAAACTTGGGTTTGGTCAAGAAATGACATAAAAACAAGTTATAAATTCTTTTTTTTTGGTTGGTAGTAAGGCTTGAACTCTGGGCCTGGGTGCTGTCCTTGTGCTCTTCAGCTCAAAGCAAGCATTCTACCACTTGAGCCACAGCACCACTTCCAGTTTTCTAGTGGTCAGCTGGAGATAAGTCTCACGGACTTTCCTGCCTGAGCTGGCTTTGAACCGTAATCCTCAAATCTCAGCCTCCTGAGTAGCTAGGATTATAGGCATGAGCAACCGGCAGCCAGCTAATAAGTTATAAATTCTAAGCAGAGGATATTCTACTACTTTGAGCAAACTAAAAGAGGTCAATTTTTTTCAGGCTATTTATCAATATTTCCACCAAAGAGGGGAAATCTACAAGTCTTATATTTACAAATATACACAAATACCACTCACTTGGGACCCATGAGAAACAGAACCAATGAAATTTCAATTATCTCATTCTTCCTCACAAACACACACACACACACACACACACACATACAGATACACACACACACACAATTTAGATATCAGCTTGCACACTGTCTGAAAGACATTCCAATTAACTGTACAGATCCCTGACACTAGAAGAGTAACATTCATATCAAGAAGAAACTCTTACTCAAGAAGAATACAAGCAGAATGCATAGTGAAACTCACTGGAAATGGAGATGTGCACTTTCTCTTGAAACATGGTGATTCCCTTTCCATACAGCTCTGTAAATCACTTGTTTCATCATTTAGAAATAATTTGCCATCCTAACTCACCTTCAAAACAAACAAGCAAACTTGAATTGTCAAAGAAGCAAGACTACAGTTTGAATATGATTTGAGATGGTTTAAGTGTACTCCAACGCTTCTTTCATTAAAACTTAATAAATGTCAGGTATTCATAGAGTGGAAACTGAGTTGACCAAAGTTGTGCCTTTGGAATGTGGTTAAGATTACAAGGTCATTAAGTAGAGCTCCTTGATGTAACCCTGGTGATTTTAAACACACACACACACACACACACACACACACACA
>NW_012267269.1:8622513-8666121 GCF_000151885.1 Dipodomys ordii
ACACACACACACACACACACACACACACACCGGTAATCCTTGTTACACAGGAGATATTGGCAAGGAGATCACAGTCTGAGGTCAGCAACAAACAAAATATATGAAACATTATCAGAAAATATGCAAAAAAGAGAGAGAGAAAAGTGGGACAGAGGGGTGGCAAAAGTAGAAAAGCATCTGTCTAGAAAGCTCAAGTCCGTGAGTTCAAAAATCCCAGTACCACCACAAAAGGCCACTGTCAGATGAGGCCCCTTGACCTGTGAGTCAAATAAACTTCATTTCTTACTATTTGTAGTTGATGATGCTATCATCAACAGAAAATAGACTAATACACAGAGATATGATGAGTACCTTCTGAAAACTCATTTTAGGATGACCCAGTTCTCATCTCCTAATCTTAAGTACTAGACTTCATTCTTGATCCTTCATCTTTTATTTGTAAAAACGCATAATCATTCTGAGCATGCACAATGCATAGTTCCTGAGGTAGACAGAGAGGGAAAGAAACACCAAGCAGAAAGATCTTTCATCGAGTTTTGCAGTCTAGAAAGCTAAAATAATTTTTAAAAAATGTTTTCCCAGAGGTGAATTTCATTAGTAAAACCATAGCACTTAAGGGTAAATGTCAAATTTTTCCATCATAATCACTTCCTATTATTCAGCACCATAAATGTGTTGGTAAGTTCGAAGGCTCTGAAATCAGACAGTGGATTGCAGCCACTGTTTAAAAAATTTACTGGTACAGTGTTTAGACAAGTTTACTAACCTATGGTTAGTAAGTAAACATTACCAGAGTGCCTTCCTCATGATATTAAGTGCAATACTGAATACAAATGTTTAGTACAGTGCCTCACCCACAGCATTTGGTCATGGGCTTTATCTTCCAACTACTAACCCATGTATATGACTAGGCTAAAGAAGATCTTGTGTTATGGAGCCTGACACTTACCATAGAGTCACAGCATCTTTGTTAACAAACCACAAAGAGAGTGTCATGCATAATTAGGTTTGAGAACCAATGTGAAAGACAAAATGCTCTAAATATTATGATACTTCTAGCCAAGAGATCTGATGCATTTACTTTGAGGCAAACACAATGCCACTACCCCTTTTTGCAGTTTTGTGAATTTGTAGTTTCATTGACCTGTGGTTAAAAAGAAAGGTGAATAAGATGCAAGGTATTTTGAGAGAGAGAGAGAGAGAGAGAGAGAGAGACCATGCTCACATGACCTTTATTACAGCACCTGTATTGTTACTTATTCTTAATCTCTTACTATGTTAAATTTATGTTTATCCTTATCATGGGTATGTACACATAGGGGGAAAAACATACTGCAGTCTCTATCTTACATTCAACTTATGATTTAAATTTATGATTATAAAAGTAATACCCATTGAGTAGAAACTGTACCTTTGAATTTGATTGCCTTTCTGAGCTAACAAAATCAGTGACACAGTCTCTCACAGTGCTAACCAGCAACCATGAGCTGCAGTTCTGGTCTATCTCAAAACCCAAAGAGCAAACAACTAGCACACTCTTACAGTGTTACTAAGGTAAGGTGTTTGGTTGGTTAGGTATTATTAAATGGATTTTTCAACTTCAGAGTATTTTTAACTTAAAATGAGTTTGCCAGAGCATAACCTCATCAGAAGTCAAGGTACATTTATATATGTAGAGTTTGATGCTGCCTGTAGTTTCAGACGTTCACCAGGACTCTTACAAGGCAAATATAAATGGGGGAAGTAGTTATTGAATACCTACGTAGTCTTTAAAATCTCAGGACCACTGACCAAAGTTCCGTTCTGAACTTTTCTAATGGACTTTTTCCCGGCTTATCAGCACTCTTTGCCCCAGGGCTCCTGAATGGACAGGGAAAAGTGACATGATGACTCAGATGCCTGGCTCCTCTGTCCTCCTGCCTGGTTCCTTGCCATTCTCCTATTACTTATCCACATCTCTTACCTAATTAATCCAGGATGACTTTGTCATCATGCTGCTCCCACATATTTATAATCGTGTCTGAGAATTTAAAATCTCTGTCTAGTAGACATACTTTATGACTAGTGTTCTTGGTATCCAATCATTTCCTGGTTAGTATTCCAAGTAATTTTAAAAACATAAGAAATTGTCTCATCAACACTGTATATATTAATGCAATTATTTAATCTTCAGGGAAGATGAGAGAAAAACATTACATCTTGCTGAAACTTTTATGTGGTCAATTCAGAATATGAATATTATAAAATGTGATTAGTACTTTTATTTAAAATAAAGCCATCTAAAACCAAAAATGTTAAAATAATTAAAATGTAGAAAAATATGGAATTTATACTAAAAATATAGTACTAAAATATATAGTTGAATTTTAATCCAGTAGTGTTCATGCCTCTCAAATTATTTGAAAATGATTTTTAGAAAGGGATATGATTAAAGAACTACTCCACTTGACTTAGTAACAGATCCAAGCTAGCTGATCAAACAGATTGCCACTCGGCCTATCAATTGCCATTTAAAAGACCACTCTAAAGCATTCTTCATGAGTCTAAAATCTCATCAAAATATAATGACTGCTAATTAACTCATGCTAGCTACCAGAAAACAATTGCTTGCTGTACAGTTTAAGATTCCCACTCATAATGCAATTACCAAAAGCTTCGAAGTTTCCCCTTAAAAAGTTAACGCAAAAAAGGTTCATTTTGCTCTACTTTACCTAGAAGTCACTGTAAACTAGTCTTGTACATGAGACCAACCTCTTCCAGCCTTTAAATAAAGTACTTCAACTTACTATAAACAGGAGCAAAGTTCACAAAATATGCAGAGTAAATGGCTGAAGTACAGAAAAGTAAGCAGGTGGCTGGCTATTCCCCAACTCTGATTTTGTCTACACTTCCATAAAATGGGTACTGTCCGGAATTTCCTCCTTACCAGCTATCATGAGTTAAGAGAGAAAAACGTATTCAAAAGAATACTGTGATTCCTAAAGCAGCATGATTATTAAATAGGTGCAGACATAGACACTCCTCTCTCAAAATGATATTCAAAGGCAGAAGATCAGACACTAGAAACGTGGAAATAATCCTTTCCTTGGAGCTGTTGTTCGGAAGTGGCAGGCATTAGAAGTGGAGCCAAGATTCTCTAAGAAGCTGCTCGAGAAAACTACATAACTCACTGGGCACCAGATTGTATCTGAAAACCTCTTTATCATATTGCACATGCAGATTATCTCACAAGAGCCCCAACAAGTCAAGAGAAGGAAACCAAAAGTAAACACAAAAGGAAAAACTCCTGAGCAAACAGCATAATGTTTGGGGATGAGTCAGATCCACATTTGCATGGGAAGGATTCAGAGAGAAAGGAATGGTGCCTGTTCCTGCACACAGCAGCCACAGCCATCTTGGCTTCCACAAAGCAGCGAGGTGTTTAAGAGACTCTGATCAACACAGCATGCTGATGATCCATTGTACAGTTGATTTGGCACGTGATCACCCAATCGAATTTGCTAACACAGTAGACTCCAGAAGAATCACCCATTAAAAACAATCCAAATGTAGACGCTAAATGTGCATAAGGCTTTTTGTGATCTCCGCTGGAGCTTATAGTATCTAACAGCTGCAACTGTGACTGTTCTAGCTAATTGCTCTCAGCAACAAAAATAAACAATCGCTCCAGGAAGAAGACTGTACCCGCCAAATATTAATGAATTTTTTAACAGTCAGAAATTTCAAATCTTGCTTTAAAGGCTTTGTTACTGGAAAAAGTCTCAAGGACTAAGCATAGGTTGAGGAGGCCCAAAAGAAAGTCCTTATTGTGTAGTTAACCCACCCTTCCACCCATTCTCAATGCCTCCCACCAACTCCAAAAGGAAAAAAAGGAATGTGCCTTGTGTCTGGAAGAATTTAAGCAATCTGAGATATTTTAACTCATGTATAACTTTTTAACATATGGGGGAAAAAGTCTCACTGATTGGAGCTATTTTTAAAGTGTAGCTCTATCATAAAAATAGACATTTACTCATAAGGATGCTTGAATAGAGAACAAGCCCAATCTATGTCTCATTGTTAAGAAAGGGGTGAAAAAGGCTGCCGTGCTTTCTACAGAGCCGTTTATGGCCCGCCTGTGATGTCATGCCAGGATCCAGGTGCACTTTAACGAGCATCTTTTAGTCTCATCAATCCCTTTAAAAGTGCTCTTCTACCATCGGCTGCTTGCCTGAGCATATGCAGTTAGGAGCCAGTATTTACCCAAACCTTTGCAAGAGAGGTCGCTGCAATCAGAGACCCAACAAAGAAAGAAAAAATTACTCACCCACAATTGGGCTCAGCGTCATCGTCTCCTCCTCATTCCCATTAGGGAAGGAAGCATTTTCTTTTGCTAAGAAAAGAAACATTTGACTTATTGGTCATTCAAGGTATCTCCCTATGCTTTAACCAAAAGGAGAAAAAAGTAACTTCACCTTTGCCTTCCCCACCCAGAACCCTGCTGTACAGGTATAGCTGCAGTCATATCACTTACTGCCCACCTAAGAAAGAGGCATATAGTTACTCAGGTAGCACCTGAAATAATCTTTATAAAAGAAAAAAATAGCAAATCTGAGTCTTTTAAAAGTGTATGGGAAAGATTAGAGTAAAAGGAGACAGAGACAAAAGGTATTAAAACAATCTGTTCCTTAGAAGAGCAAGAAAATTTAAATACTGGCTAGCCTTTTGTGTGCTTTCTGAATTCTCAATGGTGACTATATTATTTTGAAATTATTCATACAGTTATGAATCAAGGACATCATAATAAAAGACTACATGCACTTACCTATATTCAACATGTAGATGCCACACATATCTCCTGCAGGATTTCATAAGTTTGGTGTCACAAAAGAAGAGGCTAAGAAAGTTAATTCAGTTTGTGTTCTAGCACTCCAATGATAATGACGGGCAGCTTCTGAGTTAGAAAAACTGGGTTCAAGGGCCAGGTCTCATGATATCAAAACAAATTGGGCATGGCCTTGAGTTCAAATGCCAGCATCACAAGAAAAAAAAAAAAAGAAAGAAAAACCTCACTATGGGAAACTTGAACTTCTCTGGACCTGGCTCATACATCTGGAAACTAAAGGTGCTAATGAGACTCCCGAAGTATTTTCTACCTTGTGAGAGAAAAGGAAGAATAAACCAAATCTTCACACTAGAAGCTGCACAGTTAATGGTACAGAGTAGAAAGCTGATATACATTGAAAGAATAAATGGAAATTTACAAGTAACAAAGCAAATATTTAAAATAGTTTCTCTTCCTATGTACTATGGTGTGACAAAGGCCCTGGAAGTGCCTACAGGTCTGTCAAGACATAACTCCTTCATGACAGGAGCTCCTAGCATAGGAAAAAATGGGCAAATGAAACTTTTTAAATATAGCATCAGACAGACAGACAGAGACACAGACAGACAGACAGACTCTCTCTTTAAATGTTGGGTTAAACTTACAAAAAGTTCTTGCCATGCTTTGCTTAGAAAATGGTGTTTGCTCACCATCTTGGTACTCTGGCCATCTTAGTGTAGAAACATGAGTTGTAATTTACCCTTAGATGTATACTTGAGATACTTTCCTAAGAATGGCTCCTAAAAACCAGAATCATTTTAACATTTGGATGGCTACATATGGACAAATAGCCCCAGCAATCATTCTCAAAGAGAAATTTTTTCTAAAGTGAATTTACAGTAGTTACAACTATAACTTCTGACTCAACTTCAGGGCAAAAGTTATTTTTTCTTTCATATGGAAACTTGGGGGATATTTGGTATACATTATTTTCTTCTAATGATTACTTATTACCTGTCACTTTGTAAAAACCTGTCTCTTAAGAAAGAAGATCTATAGATGCACATAAAAGTGTGTTAACTTCCAACACAGTACTCCAGGTATTTCCTGATGGGCTACATTTCATTCAGGCTCCAAAACATAAAAGCTCTGCACAAAGTATATACCTCAGACCTGTACTCATGGTCATCACTGTCTTTTCCTCTTCTCTTAGTAACTTTCTAAATCAGGAATCCACATGACAAAGCTACCTTGTCCACTGTGTTTCACGCCTGGGTCACCCTGAAGGAAGCTGCTGGTCTCCTCCCATCTGCCAGAAGGTCCACAGATGGGCTAGCTGCTCCTGTAACACATACTCAACTAGACAGAAAGGAATGACAGAAGGACACTTTGAAAAATCAGTGTCAGAGATAGCAAATGACTACTTATCATAGGTCTCAGGGCCCACCAAATAAACCTTGCAAACAATATCCAGTGAAGGGTTAGTCACAGGTTTTCTTTCTTTCATGTAGTAGTTCTTTATGGCAAAGAATAATATAACTCTTAAATGAGCCTCCAAGGAAAAAAATACAAAAAAAACCCAAAACCTAATGGAAACTTCACCTTGGAAACATCTAAAAAACATCTGGAATGAAAGGGATGCTTGAAACATATCAGAACATATGCAACGAAATAATAAACCAGGCACTATAAATAGTATGAAGTCTGAGAGGATCGCTTGTCAATGTGAGCCATTCAGTGTGAAAGTTATATTCTACTATTATTATATATTCTATTATTTATTAATATTATTTTATTCCTAGAAGATTTGGTTGGTCTTTTTACTTACTCCTAGGCAACATGCTTGAAATGTCACTTTAAAAGAAGGTAATGTTGGGCCGGGCACCTGTGGCTCATGCCTGTAATCTTAACTACGAAGGAGGCTGAGATCGGAGGATCACAGTCTGAAGCTAGTGGGGAAAGAAAGTCCACGAGACTCATCTCCAATCAACTTCAACTACACAAGTACTGGAAGTGGAGCTATGGCTCAAGTGGTAGAGCACCAGCACTGTGCACAAAAGCTCAGAGACAGCACCCAGGCCAACAGTTGAACTCCCAGGTCTGGAAAAAAAGGGGGCAGCAATACCCTTTCTAGTACTAGTCACCTCCCCAGATCACATAAATCTCTCATGTCAAGTATTTTCAGGGTTACAGAGGAAATGGCCAAGAGAACAAGCTGAAGTTTCAATGCATAGGTATTTTGTATTCCCTATCAATTTAGAAACAGACTCAAATTTCTAATTGATTTATATTGAATATGAGCTAATATAATAATTATTAAGTATACTATAAGTGGACAGAGGCTTACCTATGGTTTTAATCACAGGGTTTTCTTGTTAACTCCCTTCCCCTGCTAAAGATTTTTTTTAATTCTCCTTCTTCTCAATGAGTAGCTCAACTGCTACCACTTCATTATGGCCTAGAACTCTTAACCCACTAATATTCAATGACCCCCAACACACATACATTAAAAGCTAAACTTGTACTCAAGACTCAGTTTCCCTTTTACTGTGTGGTTGTTGATGCATGTGGAGGAAGTAATTCTCTGGACCACAAATGATAGGGCGTGTGACAGCAGAAGGAATGCCTTCTACACATTTATGTCATCAGAAATATTTTCTTGCATTTATATCTACAAGTTTGCTGTAGGAAATTTGAACAGGTAACGCTCATGAGTTATTTTATGAGAATTAGCATCAATTTAGTCCTAACCTAAATCTTTATTTAAAACTAAAAGTAACTTACTACTCCAGTGTGAGACCTTAATATTATGGCGTTTCTTAATGCAAAGTTGAGTAAAAACACTGACATTCGAGGTATTTTACCATATTAATGCTTTCAAATCTTCACTCCATATATGACATGTTTAAAGAGAACAAGATCAAGCCAAATTCCTTGACTGACACAACTATTCAGATATACTGAACTGAGAACTTTTATTTTGCTAAGCCAAAGGAAAATAATGTTCTGGAAATTATACAAATGAGCAAATAATCCAAGGAAGGAAAAGAAGAATCTTCGCGAACAAAGTGGGTTCACTTTATGAGTTGTGATTGTCTTCATCAAGACTCTAGCAATTTAACTTGCTGACTGTATCTGGGTTCTCACAGCACTGATGATGTGCTAGTCATGGCATGGTGATGGCTTCCAGGAAGTAAGAGTGACATCTGCATATTTTCATAGATTCAGGGCATAGCACAATAGACAGATAACCAATAACTCCATTTTCACCTAGCCAAAAAAAAAATCCTGCTGCCCATTTCTATAAACCAGAATTCCAACTTCAGTAAAGTATATTCTGTGTTGACAGCCTGACTATATTGTGGTGTATTCAACCTTCCATCTTGAACACTAGTAACTGCGTCTAGGAATTTTCTAGGATGAATGTAGTGGGTGATTCATTACAATGCATGACACACTATATAATTTTTTTCCAATATGTTAATTGCCAGTGTTTGAGACTGCAATATGGTTGGTAATAGCATAGTGAGATCACTACCTCTTTTTTGTTCTTCAACCCAGTAAAAGGTATATGTGTATTGCTCTGGAAGTACATTAAGAGTCCTACACATTAAATTTCAATATATGTACTGCTAAAATATATGCATTTTCTTTTTGCTAGGTATCTTTGCAAGCAATAAGTGGTTAAGTTCCTACTACAATTACTGTTGAACCTTTTTATAAAGGATAGACATCTTACAATCTACTTTTTAAAGATTAAATTGCTAACACTTTTCTTCAAATTAGATTAAAATAATGAAATTATGTTAAGGATTTATATTTATCACTAACAGTCAACTGCAATATCATTGAGATGATTTGCAAGCTTATATAAAAAAGAACTCTTGGGGCTGGGAAGGTGGCTCAGTGGTAGAGTGTTTGCCTCACATGCATGAGGCCCTGGGTTCAATTCCTCAGCACCACATAAGCAGAAAAAGCTGGACGTATCAATGTGGCTCAAGTGGTAGAGCCTTCAGCTGAAGAGCTGAGGGACAGCACCCAGGCCCAGAGTTCAGGCCCCATGACCAACAACAACAACAAAAAAAAGTAATTTCTTTTCAAATAGACCAGAAGTTACAAATCTCTCTCACAAAGAATATTTCTACTATCTCCTCAAGTGTCTGGTCAAAATACTGAGAAAATACAAGAAGAGAGCAGGGTAATGATGTTATAGTGAAACTAAATGAGTATAAAGTTCATGTAATAAAATAACAGTACAGAGATTTGAGTAAAATTGCATATTGAGAGGGAGGAAGTGACTTGTAGCTCAGTGGTGCACTTGACTACTAGATTGTGAATTCATAATTCCTTTTAGAATGTCTCTTACCAAAAAGCCCAACAGACACAAACAAGTTTAAAGGAGCTACATTATTGGGGGTTTTTCCAAAAGCAATTTATTATCCCATTCAGTTTTTAAATTCTATGTAAGTAGAATTCTCATACTGACAAAAACTTCAAAATGTTTTACTTTTTCCCATCCACAGACCCACTGAGGTTGTGTGAACATGTATGTGAAACTTGACTGGCACTGTCCTATGTATGAATGTGCTATGTACACATGCTAACTTAACAGAAAAGAAAATTCTCTGATTTGGGAGACTTATCTCCTGACAATATAGCAATGTGAGAAAAAAGGTAAGTATCACACATCAACATTTAAGCTCATGGATAAATTAAATTTTGACAGTGGGTGCAGAGTAAGTTACCTCTCTTCTCTTTTGTCTTTAGCTCAAATAAATGGGGATGGGGGCAATTCCTACATGAGCATGAAGGTTTGAGATTTAGCCAGAGTTAGATAATAATGTTAGCATCTACTTCCTTAAACTTCACAAATACATCAAAGGACATGTTCTTGTAAGAATTACTCACCTAATAATATTTGAAAGCTAACTAATCAGAAGGTGTCATTCAGTCAACAATTTTTTTTGTACATTCTTCTTCAATTAACTTGTTCTTGGAATCCTTTAGATAACACTGCTTTCAACTAAAGCTCTGAGGAAATCTTTTAACTCAAAAGTGTAAGTTTATTAGCCTGAGCAAAGAAGTTACTCCACACACACAAAAAATGTGTACAAAGACCTACTCACCACACTGTTCTTTCCCTTCAACTTTGTTTATTGATGTACTGAACATGAAAAAGTACAAAGAATCCAAACACAAAAGAAAACATGTACAGCCTCTTAAATACTCAACAGAATATATTTTCTATTCCAACAGATGTGAATTAAGTCATACTGTACAACTTCAAATAAATACCAGCCTTACATTTTATTAAGTGCTCTGATAAACACTGTAAAGTGAAGCACAATTTGCATGCCTCTCATCAATGCCTTGGTTTGCTACAGTAGTATAGGAAAGAAGCATGTAGCTGCTGTTTTCCCGTGAGGGAAACCTTATTTTTTTTAAGTATATACATGTATTTTATTTTTTATTTTTTAAACGCAGGTTAACTCTGACAATCTAAATGCACCTAAGGATATGAGAAAGTGCTAAGCCAATTGAGTTCTGAATAGCATTGAGTGGGTCAGCATGAAAACTCGCTTATTCACTTTAGCACGCGCCTCACAGTATATGTACTGTACTATACTGAAAATTTTTATAACTACAATTTTAAATAATAACAAAACCAAAACTCAAAGCAACCGCAAAGATAATGTACAACTATGTTATGCATAGCACATTGCCTGTTCTAAGGGGAAGCATATGAGCATCTCAGTTTATACAAAAAGCAGGACGTAACTATATAGTTCTCAGTGCATCCTGTAGAAGGCAACTTCTGCCTTCAGCTTTTTTGAAAATTTATTATAAGCTAGATGCTAATCAGAAAATATTTTGTATTTTTTAAAATTTTCTTTCATACATGGTAAAGACTTATTTTATTATTTCCCCAAATAGTGGTTTAAGCATCATACAAAGTTAAATTTCAATAGCATACAGATATTTATGATTTTTGTATGAAAAATGTAAGGAAATTTGTTCAAAACCTAAGGTTATACTCATTTTTCTTTTTTTTACCACAAACATATTTATAAACGAAAATGTAGCATCACCAGAAACAGCTGAAGCTAGACTATCTACAGACAAAATTAGCAACGAATCTGATGCACTGTAAATTCAAGTCCTCAGGACAACAGAAGTGATTAAGCAAGACCTCAAGTAACAATGTTAATGCCATTTACAAAGGAAAAAACTGATACAAAAACATTCAAAACCTGAACATCACTTGGCATGTAAGGGAAAAGAAATCAAATTAGCTGAAAGGTTCATAAACACAAGGTCTTATTTACATTACACAAAGCTCAGGTGTTAGCCTTAAACGTAACTTTCAAAACACCTTCAAATATATCCAACTCAGATCACTTTTGCTGATCTGCTGCAGTACAAGTCATGTGCAACATCTTTTTTTCCTTAAGACAAAACAATTCTTCAAACAATACTGCAAGTACATCACTAAACACCATGAGCTCTATCTGAAGGGATTTCTTTAGGAAGAACAGATTTTTTTTCCCCCATCTCTTGGTAATTTAATTTCTTGCCTGCTCTTATATATTCTTTTGTAAATTTTTTTGTTTCAAAATCACAAATCAATGTGAGCCACCTATCACATAATAACCAGGATGATCATACATTCCACTGGTGATTACAAAAACGAAACCAGCAGTGGTTCCCTCATTGATTCTATTTACCTTTCACACAAAGATCTCAAATTATTTTCTACATCATAAATCTTTCTAAATTTTCCAACAGCTGCAAATTTCCTGGTAAATTTTAAAAGCTCACTAGGTGTCATATGAAGAGATTTCTCAAAGTATTCAAGTCAAAATATTTGTTCCAGGACCAGTAAAAAGTTTCTCCAAATTTTCTTTTTTATAAAAATAGATGCTTTTTTTTAAACCCACATCAAAGAGGCTCTTATCTCTTTGGCAAGGTACTGCTTTACGAAAAGTTCTCCAGTATTCTTACAATAAGCGTTTATAACGTAGCCCCCCCCTTCCCCAACCCAAATGATAATTACAAAATAAATACTGCTTTTAACTTCATAAATAAAATGTAAACTTCAAAATACTTTCTTAGACTTAACAGCAATGCTTTAAATGTAAACCAAACACAAAGCTAATCAGAAAAAAAGAGAGAGAAAAAAGTTGGGGGGGGCAGGGGGAGAAAGACACAACCAACTGAAGAATTACAACACAAAGCCTCAATATTTACTCACAGGTTCAAGGCAGTTATGTAAAAAGAAAAGAAATGTCTTCCCTTAGCTGAAACACTTTTAAAAGGTCCACCTTCTTCAAAGAAGGCAATAGAATGCAATGTGACAGGTAAAAACCCTGTACCTCTTGTCCATATTCAAACATAAAAGATATTTAAGAAGTTTTAATTCAAATACTAGCAATAAAAAATCTCACATATTTCTTAGGATGCTAAGTAGTCGTTTTATCCCCATCTCAACACTGACTTACAAAGACATTTACTAATGTATAAAGTTTCTCTTAACTTGCCTTTGTTGTATAGTTTTCATATATAAATGGACTGAGGACAAGAGATCTTTAGGCTTTGTGCGTTTTGTTTGTCTTAAAGGAGACCTGCAGTACTCTGTCCCCCAGACGGTATCCATTGAGGCTAGCTATCGCCATGGCTGCCTCATCATAGTTTGTCATAGTCACAAATCCAAAACCTTTGCATTTATTGGTGTTAAAGTCACGGATGACCTTCACATTGGTGACAGCTCCAAAAGGCCCAAACATTTGCCACAGGATACTCTCATCTGCATCAGGAGCCAGGTTGTATACAAATATGCACCACCCTGTTCCAGGGTGCCCAGGGATATTAATTCCGGCCAAACTGGTCATTCCATCAATGGTCATTGGAGAAAACCTACTAAACAAAATAGGAAACACACACACACACACACATACACACACATACATACACACACATACACACACACACACACACACACACAAAATAGAAACAGAGGTTGGTTACAGCAATGGATTTCACTTCTTGTACCTTTTTCCATCCCCAAGAATTTTTAGCAATTCCCACCAATAGGTAAGCACAGCTACAGCAATTTGATGTTTCAACCAAGGTCGATGTGCGGCTTACAATGACATGCTATACTATCCCGGTATTATTAAGTGACGTAACGGCCATTATGTGCTGCACTGAGTAACATTATCTACAATGGCAATGGAATATACTTAAAACTGGCTTCATGAATTAAGCAGGATTGAGGGAAACCAACACATACATCAACATGCTATAACGTCGCAATGCAATATGAAAAAAAATATGAGTTTTTAAAAGACCAGGTGGTATTCAGTGGGATAAAAATATTCCATGAGTCAAACGTGCTTCAAAAAATAGCTTTTCATTAAGGTTGTACATGCAAAATCAAACCCAACACAAACTTAGGAGGGTAGAAATATCACTCCCAAATCAAAGAAACTAGTCAACTGTGGGAAGGGATTATGAGTGTCACGAACATCTATCATTACCTCTTCACTCCATAAGCCATATTGAGCAGATTGTCCAACCTGCAAAACACACATTCAGCAAACTTCAGTTTTAAATTTTTCCCCTTAATGTTCAAGAAAGCTGGGCTGGTTACTGCCACCTTTCCGAGGGGACATTTCTACATATGTGAAGTCTCAAATCTCTGGATCGTCTGGCCTTCCTGAGAGAATTGTGCACTGCTCTAGGACACTAGCTCTTCCAATGGATTAAGTCTGTCTCTACAATGGTCAGTGTGGAGGAACAGCAGTGCAGGGGAACAGCAGTTATGACCTTGAGAAACTCCTCTGAGAGGAAATGTTGAGGTTCTGGGAGGGCTTACATTTGAGCTTTCACCATGCAAATTATATTATAACATGCATCATATTATTACAAACATATTACTTTTTTTTTTTGGTGGTACTGAGGTTTGAATTTGGGATAACCAAATAAGCCATGCTTCCCAGTCCTTTTTGCTTCAGGTCATTTTTCAGGTACAGTCACCTCTTTTGAGGATTTGAGGGCTAGCCTAAAACCACAATCCTCCTACTTATGTCTCCTGTATAGCTGAAATTACAGGCATGAACCTGGGGAGAGAGGAGCTCAATAACTTTTTGCCCCTGATGGCATCAAACCACACTTCTTCCAACCTCTGCCTCACAGTAGGATGGAGTACAGGTGTGAGCTACTTAAAAGCTGGTCCCAAGATGGCTATTTTTCACTTTCACACCAAGATAAATAGAGATTAAGTAGCTAGATTCTCCAACATCACAAGGCTAGTAAAAATTGGTTGCATTCTACTGGAACTCTTCAGCTTCCTGATTTCTATATATGTCGCCACCTTGGCTTTCTAATATTTAAGTCTTTTGACTTCATTAAAGGTTATGTTTCAAGTTTCTAGTGCTTAACAATAAAATATATTTCAGAAGATAGCTGAATATTAGGACATAGCCATATAACCACCCTCAAATACCACAATGCTCCACACTCTCTAAAAATATTCCTAGGTCAGAAGGGCACACAATTCTCACAGGTATGCTCAAATAAAATGTATCAACTTTTTGTCTCACCTGGATCACAGGCTAGAGCACACACTTTTTGCTTCAGAGCACATACCTTTTACTTTAAAAAAGCCAAACCATCTCACTTAGTCTTTCAAAATTGGAAGAGAACTATTGTTCTCTGTATATCCTTGCTACTGGTCTCCACTGGGTATTTGTGGAGTTTATTTTTTAAAAAAAAGAATAGAAAGTACTAAAGTGAGAAAATGCAACATTTAGGGAAATAGGAAAAGCACAGCTACATGGATCCTTATCTGTGTGTCTGTGTATGTGTCTTGTTCTACTGTCCCCTCTTAACCAACTGCCCCACAGCACAGCCTGGGTCACTGAAGGTTTATAATAAACATCTAGTGACTGAATAAAGACAATTAAATTTAGCAAGACTGTCATTACCTACTCAGTGTAGAATGAAAACTACCAGGAACACTGATTGCATATGGCTGTACATGCAAAGGATACAACATATATACAAAAAGATAATGTAAAAGTTCATATATGGGACCTAACAGTGTACCTCAAGCTTTTAGAAAAACAAGAACAAACCAAACACAAAATCACTAATGGAAACTTACCAAAATCAAACTTTCTGAATAACTATAATGTCTAGATAATAATGGAGTCTAAAAAAAACAGAAAGAATCAACGAAACAAAAGTTGGTTCTTTAAAAGATAAAAAATGCTTCAGCTGGGCGTAGCTACTCAGGAGGCCAAGATCTAAGGATCACAGTTGGAAACCAGCCTGGGCAGGAAAGTCTGTGAGGCACTTTTATCTCCAATAAATTACCAAAAAGGCCAGAAGTAGCACTGTGGCTCAAATAGTACATTTAAGCAAAAGAAGCTCAGAACCAGCCCTAGTACCAGGAAAAAAAAAAAACAACTTAGCCAAAATAATCTAAGGATAAAATTCAGATTAATAAAATTACAGGCAAAAACAAATATATCACAACAAATATCAATGAAATTCAAAGACTCAGAAGGAAATATATCAAACACGATATGTATGTGTGTGTGTGTGTGTGTGTGTGTCCTACCAATATTGAACCTCACTGAATTCTACTGAACCTTGGACAAAGAACATTAAGCTCCCCCAAATTATGCCATGAAATAGAAAACAAAGGATTGCTACCAAACTCATTCTATGATGCCAGTCATAGTGTTACCAGAACCACACTACAGCAGAAAAAGACAAACATAAACCAACTGTCTTGATGAACAGAGATACAAAAATTTAAGTGCTTTTGCACAACAAAGTAATCAAGAGACAATATACACAGCTGGGTGCTGGTGGCTGGTGCCTATAATCCAAGCTACTCAGGAGAATGAGATCTGAGGATCACAGTTTGAAGCCAGCATGGGCAGGAAACTGTGAGACTCTTCAATAAACTACTCAAAAAAAGTCTGAAGTGGTGCTATGGCTCAAGTGGTAGAGCACTGGCCTTTAGCAAAAATGAAGCTTAGGGACAGCACCCATGGCCAGAGTTCAATCCCCAGGAGGGGGGTGGGGGGGGAGATTATACAGAATGTGAGAAAATGTCTTCAAGTTATTCACTAGACAAAAGTTAATATCCAGAATATATAGAGCTCAAAAAGTTACATACAAGAAAGCGAGTAGTCCAATTAATGGGCAAATGAATTGAACAGACAGTTCAGAAAAGGAGAAACGCAAATAGCTAATAGCTGCATGAAGAAATGTTCAACATCCTAGCCATAAAGAAAATGCAAATCAAAACTGCACAAAGATTCCATCTCTCAATCAGGATGGTAATCATCAAGGAAATAACAACATATGATAGCAGGGATAGGGGGAGGAAAAGCTTGTATACACAGCTAGTAGGTATGTAAATTCATGTAGCTACTACAGAAATCAGTATAGAGGTTCCTCAAAAAACTAAAGATAGTACTATATGATCCTGTAATACTATTCCTGGGCATATAGCTGAAGAATGTAAATCAGCAAACCATAGAGATACCTGCACAGTTGTTTTCACTGAAGCATAATGCACAATAATCAAGCCCATCAATCAATAAACAGACGTGTGTGTGTGTGTGTGTGTGTGTGTGTGTGTGTGTGTTCGTTCAGCCAAAATGGAAGAAATCAGAAAAGAAAGCAGAAAAGTGGATGGAAGTAGAGATCATCATACTGAACAAAATAAGCCAGACTCAAAGACAAATACCACATTTTCTCTTATATGCAGAATCTAGGCCCTCTACAAATAAGAAAGTGGCATGAATGTAAATGGAGACTGTTGAGGTAAGAAAACCAGCAGGAGAAAAGAGCTGAAGGAGAAGATGAAAGAAGGTGGATCTGACTATAATAAAAGTTATGTAGGAATGTAAGAATGTATATGAAAATAGAATAATGGAACTCATTTAAAATAGTTTTAAAAGGAAGGAGTTGGGATATTAGAGAAAATGAATTTGATGAAATACACATGTATGGAAATAGCACAATTGATACATGCTAATAAAAACAGGGGAGTAAACGTGAGTGCCTTTATAACGTAAGAATCAAGGTCAAAAACATCAAAGATGAATGCAAATTGGTAACAGCAATCACAAAGTTATCTGATACAGAATATCTCATTGAGTTGTGGGAATGATCAATACAGAATGCATTTGGCATATAATACCTGTGGGACAGAAGAAAAGATTGCGGTCTCTGTCCAAAGTGCTGAAAGGACAGAATTCAGAAGCACTTTATCAAGTCACTCAAAATGGAGTTACACAATTCACCTCCATTAACTGTATGGAAGTAGGGACTGTCAAGCTTCCCCATCACCCTCTTAGTACATGGCAGCCAGAAGTCTAAGGAGAGAATTTCCCTAAAAGATTTCCTTTTAAAACAGAGTGAAAAACCAAACCTGTCCCAGGATTGAGCTGCAAGCACTGAAAAAGAGCTATCTCAACTTCTATCTTTCTATCCCTGGAATCTCTAGAAAGAATGTCTAGGGTTTTTATGTATATCTCTGAGGCACTATCCAATGGGCCTTCCATTTTCTCTATCCCTGAAATCTTCTATGATAATATGATTTGTATTTAATTCACTCATCTCCCATTTTAGGAAAAATTTATTTCTATGAAAAAAGTTTTATACCTTTCTCTATCACCTTTCTCCTTCCCTCCTTTAGGGAGTGTAGGAGGAACATTTGATCAAGGAAGTGGGACTCAAGCTGGGATCTTTCACCAATTTCCACCTGAACTCAGTTTTCTAAGTTCTCTCAGTGTCATACGCTCTTATTTTATCTGGGAGTTCACAGAAGGGAGTGAACACTTCCTACTGGCATCATGTGGCCCAAGTCTAATAGAGATGGCAATCTATAAGCTAGGCAGTTACTATAAAAATGGTGTAGTACTCTGACATTAGGAACACAACACTAATATCTTTGCTTGCTCTACCCATTGCTCAACTTTCCTATATGATCATTTAAAAATGAAAGTCAATTTTCAAGTGGAAACCAAGCCAGTAACCCCCAGAATGAAATAAAATGTGACAATGCACTTGACTAAGAGAAATATTGGAGTGCATTAACTATCTATATATTCCTGTTTAAAGATAATATTCTTTTATTACATTTAGTGGATGCACAGTACTTAGTATCTACATTCAGTCCCCACATATCACATGCTTCCCATGGGAAATAGTAAGCTTGCCTCAGATGGGGGAGATCACATGTTCTTTAGCCTGGACATAATCTACTTTAGAAATAACATCTTAAGTAGATTTGGAAGATTAGATTTGATCACCTACTTTTGACTAGAATAAGAAAAAAATAGCTTTAAAAAGATTCCCCAAAGGGAGCAAACTGAGTTGGGGGTATCAGCAAAAAGGAAAACTAAGTAAGAAAAAGGAGAGCCAATTATCTCTTCTACTTCTGATATAAGCCACATCATGACACAGCATGAAGGATTATCTAACTTTTCTCAAACAAAGTCAGGAAATTCAGCATAATCAATATTAACATTTTATAGATTTTATTAAAAGCAAATTACATTATTTATTGAGACATGAGATAAATGAAATAATTATCAATATATCTGATGGCATTTCATCTTTACCCTGTCTTTATTTATAAAACTCGGAGTCCATACCATTTATAATTTGAAGACTATATTAGCACAAGTGCATATGTAAAAAAATTATATAGCCAGGCAGCAGTGGCTCATGCCTGTAATCTTACTCAGGAGTCTTAGATCTGAGAAAGAAAAAAGCCAGTCCAAGAAGGAAAGTCTGTGAGACTCTTACGTCCAGTTAATCACCAAAAGGCCAGAAGTAGAGCTGTGGTTCAAGTGATAGAGTGCTAGACTTCAGCAAAGAAGCTCAGAGACAGCACCCAAGCCTAAAGTTCAAATTCCAAGGCCAGCACACACACATGCATGTGTACAAGCACACATGCATGCTCGCATGCACACACACACACATAAATATAGATAATACATTTATATCATAAGTATAACATTCAGATTATTATTAGGTGATATTTTGAGTTGAACCATAGATTGGTAGATTACATTTCAAAGCTTGGTATAAATACAAAGAATAAAAATTAAGTTACCTAATTTCCAAAAAATTTAGCTGATAGACTATGGGATGGCCTACACACAAGTAAGGGGAAAGAATAAAACAAAGTAGAAATATGAGAAAGGACTGCTAGTAAGAAAATGAAACTGTGAACCCTTCACACACTTATTATCAAAAACTCTCAAGTGCTGACCGATGCTTGATTTGAAGTTAGAAAAACAAAATCTTCAATTTACCATCTTACCCAATTAGATGGCATCATCTGGCTTCTAAGAATGAGGGCAATTACTCCAAACTTAATACCAGTTCTTTCTAACAAGAAATGGTGATAATGCAACCAGCAACATGCCTTAAATGCAACTCAAGTGCTGATTTAAGAGGCTCTTTCAAAATTGCATAAAGTCTCGGTGAAGTAGATACCCAAACCATTAGACTAGATCACATTCAATAAAATTAAAGCTGCTTCACAAGGAAGGAACAGGAAAATTTTTGGCTTAAAGTTTAATTCAGATATCATATGTCAAGAATATAATTTAGGGGCTAGAATTATACTGTCCATCCAAAAAATAAACTTTGTCATATTCTGAAAACTGTACTTAATAAGCATACTAGATTATCAGTACTTGTGTAAAAGTATTTCTCTAATTGTTAACACAGGTTGACTGATCCATAAAGCTCACAAGCCCACTTTCAACTTCAATTTTTATTAGATGGGTTACTGTAATTTTTTTTTACTTTAAAAATACTGCATACTTCCTGAATATTACAAATTCTTTAACTAATATACTTTATAACTTATTTTCCAATCTCTTTCACCTCTCAAAGTACTGTAACAACAAAGAGTTACTCAAGGATGAGAAAATGTCTAAAATGCATGCTGAGCTCTAGATCACAAATATTAGGAACAAAATATTTGTGTAAGGAAATAGGCCAGAATTACAGAGAAGAGCAAACTATCAAACTACTCAAGTTCTTAATTCAAGTATTTTTTTAAGTACAAGAAGGTTCAAATTTCATTCAACAGAACAAAGATGGGAAAATAAAATATAGACAGCCAAATTCAAGACAGGCATTACTCGCATATCAGATTAACCTTGGACTCTCATACTAATGACTTTCAATGTTTTCAAACCCAATTTAGATCACTCACATTTTACTATCTGGACAGACACTATTAAAGGGGACAAAGTGGGCTGAAAAAGACAAGCTAGGAATCTGAAGGGACAAAAACAAACTTCCCCATTTTCACTAAGTTTCCCTTTCAACTCACAATGTGCATTCCCTTCTTCCAAATTGTCTTTCTATAGGAATCACAGAATTTCCTTAATAATAATAACCTAATGATAATAATATGGCACATAAAGATAAACACATAAGAGGAAGAAAATACAAAGGATTTAAATTTAACCACTTGTAAAGCTTTTCTCCACCCAAATGAAAAGTGAGAAGGACCTAGAAAGGGGAGGTTGGGTAGCTACCAACAATCCAGCAACTGTCACCCACATGTTTAACAAGGTTTGCCATTTTATTAACCACTATCCTGAATGCCAGCTTCTGTGTCCTCTGGCTCAATATTTCCCAGAATTGAATCTTGAATCTCAGAATTCTATTTTCCCATGAAACAAAAAAGGACACTTAAATAAGAAAAACAAAAATAGCTAACAAATTGTGTTAATATAGCTCTTTGGCTTTCTACACTGTAGCTAAAAGGGGTGTTTATTTATTAACAGCAAAGTGAAGTTCACTAGAACAGTCTGCTTAGGAAATACCTACAAAACTCTTTGGGGCTTCTATGTCCTAAATTAGAAAAAACAACCGATAAATTTAAACCCAAGAAAGATGCCACAAAGAAAGCCCAGAGAAAGCTATGAAAGGGTATTGTGGGATTTCCTTCTCTACAAGGACAAGTATCAACCAGCCCCATGTGTCCCTAGTCTGAATGCCTCTTGCAATTGTGAATTTAGGTATGAGAAATTTCTCAGACCTAAAGTGAGTACACTTGAGTATCTCTTAAAAGGAGATGTTGCAATGAGTTTTCCTCTACACTTTTCAACAGTCTAATACATTAAGGAGGAGGGGATGGAAGATATTCAAACTAGAAAACACTTAATTTTTACCATCTTCCAAGGTTAATTATGTGATTATAATTTTGATAACTATCCTGTCTCATAAAGGTACAAAATGAAGTTGAAATGTACTTGATGTTGGCCAAAAAAGATACCTTAAAATGTTTGGGCAAACAAAAACTGAGTATTTAGTTTATAAAACCAGAACCTCCTTGTATCTCTGATGAACTTCTTAAAGTGACTGTTCTTCTCTCAAGCACATCAGAGATGTTTCTGAATGAGTCCTTGTATGATTAATTAGAATACTCATAGATTGAGATGGTCCCTTCTTAGGGATCATCCTACCAATCAATAAATTATCATCCACAGGCCAAATCCAGTGCTACTAGTTACTGCATGGCCCGGGAGCAGCTAAGAATGACTTTTATACTTTGGTCGTTGTTTAAAGAAAAGAAACACAGTTGCAAAGACCATAACCTATAAAGTTTCATTATAGTTCCAGTACAGAAAATGTATGCCACCTTCTAAACTAACAACAAAAAAGGGGGATGGGGAGATCCATCGGTATCAACTAGGATAATCACATAGGTTATAGATCCTTAAATACAACAGGTACTATTGAAACAGATTAACTGAAAGAGCTTGACCTAAACATGGAAACACAAACATAAAATCTGACCAAGAAAATAACCAAGAAAGGGAAATTAGAAGCTCTGGAAACAATTTGCTAGAGCCTAGCAAGCTGTAGGCTGATTTTTCAACTGATGTTTTGGGTCAAATAATTTATTATTACTAGCTCTCCTACACATTGTAGAATGTTTAGTAGCATCCCTAATCTCTACACAGTAAATGCTAGTAGCATCTCCCCCTCAATTTATGGCAACATGAGTGTCTTCAGACATGTTTATTACCTGCAAAATTACCCTTAGTGGAGAACTACTATTGTAAATAATTGTTCTTTTGTCCCTATTTTGAATTTTAAAAACGATGTTATTCTCCAAGTAGATTCTGAAGGACTGAGGGAGGGAGGAACAATAAAACTAGTAAGACAAAAGCAAACCAGAGATTCTGTGCTAAAAGCACTAGACAGTAAAGCTAAGCATTTTCTTCACTTAGTAGCTGGACAGGAGAACTAAACCAGACTTACCTAAAACGCTGTGCCTGCTGAGCTAGCGGTCCTGGATACCTTCTGTTTGGAGACTGGTACAGCTGGGAAAGGATGGCCTGATTGGTTTTTTGGCTTGGATTATTAGCAAACTTTACAGTGATTGGCTCTGTGGCACCAGGAGGTTTCTGGCCATTTAGGCCTTTGATAGCTTCTTCTGCCTCAATCCGCTTGTCAAATCGAATAAACCCTACACCCCTTGATATACCTATGGTAGATTTGAGTAAAGATTCAGAAAAGGGGGGAGTAGAAGGAGGGAAGGAAAGAAAAAAGGACCAATTAATTTTTCTTCTTGAGAAAATCTTTTGACTCACACATAATATTTGCCCCAAAAGTGTAAAAAGAAAAATTTTACCTTAGCAATTCAGCTACAATCGCAATTTTACATTTTTAATGCATGAAATCACCTATACTGAGTACCCATTATCACATGTCTTCCAACAAAACAAAAAGACAAGAAAGTACAAGTATGTATAACCATGTTCTCTCAATGCTTTCCTCTCATGTCCTCTCTCTCCCTCATGAATTCTCTATAATAATGTCAATGGCTTGCCTATTTTTCAAACTATACTATTGGACATGCAGTCCAGAAATGGGAAGCCTAGAGGCTCTCTTTTTCATGGTAATACAACAAAATATGAGCTAAAACTGCTAAAATCAGGCAATATGGTAGAGAGATATATTTCAGCTAAAATTTTAAAGGTTAATAATACTGCATAGATAGCCAGGCACTGGTGGCTCACGCCTGTAATCCTAGCTACTCAGGAGGCTGAGATCTGAGGATCGCGGTTCAAAGCCAGCCCGGGCAGGAGAGACCATGAGACTCCTATCTCCAATAAACCACCAGAAAACCGGAAGTGGCGCTGTAGCTCAAGTGGTAGAGCGCTCGCCTTGAACTGAAGAGCTGAGGGACAGAGCCCAAGCCCAGAGTTCAAGCCCCACGACCGACCAAAAAAATAATAATAATAATACTGCATAGATGTAAGTCTTTTACAAATAAGAATGTCTGAAGAGCTATTCTGGTTCTCTAAAGCTTCCTTATGATGCTATCTGTACTTAGTATCGGGAAAGTAACTACACAGAGAACAGGTATCAAAAGAGAACTTATATTGGGAAATAAGTAAGAAGAGCATGAAAACTTTCTAGCCTCAGCAATAACACTATTATGGAAGTCACTCCCTATCCATATTCTCCTCACACTGGAACAAAAGAATGACCACAGCAAGAGAATAGTCAAGATTTTTCCAGTTTATGAGAAACAGGCATTTAATTAGCATGAACAGGCTAGTTGGCCAACTGCAATTGGTCACCATAAAACAAAAAGCTGCAATCTCAAAGGATCTAGAGTATCCAAACTATATTGATGAAGGAAAAGGGAGTAGGTTTTCCTTGAAAGATGGAATGGAAGCAAATGTATCTTTTCTTTTATGCTGTAGTTACTATTAAAAATACTATCTAGGACTTGACTGTTCCACTAGGAAAGCATTAGAATAGCAATGAATTGGTCTCCACACTGGTTGAGTCACTGAAACCAAAGATTCTCAAACTTGAGCCTGCATCAGCAAAACCAGAGAGTAAAATGTCCAGCCTCAGAGTTTAACTTTACAAGTAAGTTTCTGAATAGGGCTCAAAATGTGCAGTTCTACAAGGTTCCATAAGGTTGCTGATACTGCAGGTGTGTGACTGCAGTTGAGAATCACTGAGTAAAACACCAGATAGTGACCTAGGCCCACCTGTTACCCCACATGCACTGGATACACTCACTGTCAGTTAAACAATAACATGAGCTTTCTGTATTACCAATGAAATCTACTCTCCATCCACCAAGTTCTCATAAGAATAAGTGAATGAATTCAAAAACATTAACAATATGAAAAGTGTTTATGTCACTCAGAACAAGTTTTGTTTGGATATTATGACTAGATTTCTACTTAACCTCAGGAGCAGTCTGTGTGATACATTGAATGCATGCATAGTATTACAATTATTGCAGCAGAAACCATATTTTGTATACAATCACTTGACCAAAAAAATCTTCTCAGAACCATAAAATCTATTGGTCATTCTTCTGGGTATGCATACAGTGGTATATTTCTCCTGTAAGAGCAGTATTTCCTATGAAACCAACTAAGAGCAGAGGGAGCCATAACACAGGGAGCACTGATCAGATTCAAATCAACTAAATTCATCTTCCCTTAAAGATTTTTTTTTTAAAAATGGACTAATTCTTTTCTGGGATTAAGTTGTTTCTTTTTTAAAAAAATTCTCCTATAGTAAATATCAAATTGTAATATGACTGCTTAGGTGATTTTTTTAACCTTCTTACTATGCTTCTCTATATTTAAAAATGTTTTGAGAAGAATAAACATGGCTTTTAGAATGGAAAAAAATGTGCCTGCAACTTATTTTGAAAAGCCAATAGTCAAATCTATTTTGTCAGTTTTCCACTAAGTAAAAGCTTTAACCAGAAGTGCTCCTGCTATAGAAAAGTTTTAACAAACATCTTATTCCTCTCATTTCATTTTGATCAAAAGTTGTATTAAGCATAAAATAAAAATTTAACCTTCAAAACTGTATACACTAAACTATGCCTATACAGCACTGCATGAACCAGGAAAATAGCTTTAACAGCAAGTAGGAAAGTGGATGCAGCACAACCCTCCTTCAGAGAACTAGATGCCCAGCGCAGCTTAAACTCTGCTTTTTACACAAATAAGATTGTTTATTAGTACTTTATAGGGAAAATGGGGCTTTCTTTATGGAGAAGCCTGAAAATGAAGATTATAGCATCATAAATTTATTACAAGCCATGAAACAGGCTTCAAACCTGAACCTTCAGGGTGGAAATGACTCAAGCTCACTCACAACATTCCACAATCTATTTCTGTCCATGCATATTTATGAACAATTCCAGCAGAAAATTGCATTTTCTGGCCCACATATACCTTTGATGTGTTCTAGAGGCAAGACTGCAGTAGAGGAAGACAGAGTATTTCACAATCTGCCAGTCAGACACAGCAAAAGACTGTCCAGAACCACTGCCTACTTACCAGTGACCTGGTCCACAAGAATACGAGAAGTAATTATGCGTCCATATTGGGAAAACAGCTGTTCCAACTCCTTTTGGGTCATGGTTTTTGGAAGCCCACTGACATATAAATTTGCATCTCTGATAGAAGCTGAACTTGGGCGAGCATAGGAAACCTGGAAGAGGGGAATAGAATTAGGTGCATATGCCCACTTGGTCACCACCTTTCAGAAACCTAAAGCCTGCCAAAGTATTCTTTTTTAAAAAGCATACAACAAACACTGATGTTATTATATAAGCAGTATATTAACTGCTTTACTCATTTCTGGAAGAGTTTTAGACAAATGGGAAATTCTATCCTCTAGATAGAAAAAAAGGCATCTATCACTATGACTGTTTAAAGTTCTCAAAAACACATGAGGTGAGGTGCATAGAGCACAGTATGACAATAACAGCTTGTCCTCTGTGAGACCAATTCCTTAAGAAAACAGACATGGGGTAAATCACGCCAAGCTTACAGGCCCTAAATTCATCACACACATTTTTAAGTCCCATATCCCAGCCTATCTCATCTCTGAGAATAGTATGACCACATTTCTAAATATGCACTCTTAATTAAATTAAGTTTGCTCTGGTGATATATGACAAAGTAACTCACTCCCATAAATTCCCAGGAATTTAAATACATGAATGAACTACATCCATGTTTGCCTTTGTCAATTGTCTTCTTGACTCGAGTCAGATTATAAGGATTATAATAGCAATAGTTTTATCATATATTATATAAATATTTCAGATCTAGTTCTTGATTAACTTTACCTGCCATGTAATGTACTAACAAAAAATGCCCTAACTTTGAACCATAATATTCAAAATTCTACAAGAATGGAAGACAAAAAAAGTATATAACCATTATTCTTGTATCACTCATTACTATATGTTCAGGGTCTAGTTACTGTTCAGCATGTGATGAATGTTGAAATACCTCACTGATGCTGCTGTTCTATCATAGCTCACTGGACCAAAGCATTTATGGCTCAGCTGATAAAGTCATCTCTTGCCCACCATCTATCCCAAGCCAGGTTTAAACAGCTAGTCCCGACAACTAGTCACAACCACATTCCCTTTGGGTTAACTCAGTTTTTCTTGGCTATCCAACTGCAAAGACCGAAATTCTGCAATATAGACCAGACCATCATTGGCATCATTTGTAAAAACGATACTATGTCTAACTCTGCCAGGGAAGTATAATATGATTATTGGTATCCACCTTCAATATAGTTTATAACCCTCAAAAAGAACAATTTCTAATCAATACTAACATTTTTTTAAACTTTTAGTATGAGCTGGGCGCTGGTAGCTCACTCCTGTAATCAATCCTAGCTATTTCAGGAGGCTATGATCTGAGGATCGCGGTTCAAAGCCAGCCTGGGCAGGAAATTCCCTGTGAGACTCTTATCTCTAACTAATCACCAGAAAACTGGAAGTGGTGCTGTGGCTCAAGTGGTAGAGCACCTGGTTTAAGCTGAAGAGCTCAGGGACAGTGCTCAGGCCCAGAGTTCAAGCCCTACAACCAACCCACAAAACAAAAAAACAAAACTTCTATTATGAAGAACCAAGTATTTTCTTCTTGGTTCAAATTAAACCCATAGCTATTACACAGTTTTAAATTACCATATAAAATTCTGTCTATCTTTCACCCTTGTTCCAAGAGTGTTTACTACTCTTATGCTTTATTGCTCATTAACAAGGGAAAATATATCACCTGTTCTGAAGGATTTATTTGGAAGTCAAAGTAGGTCGATTGTCCTATGTTATGAAAAGAAGGAATTTGAAACAGTGATAGAAAGAAACATATTTACATACACCTTTTTTCCTCTATGCCTATGTAATTAGGAATAATGGATACTGGGAGTTTAAACACAGTACAAAATAAGAAATTAAGAAAAATTTCAACTTATCAAAGTTTTCTGTGGGAATCTAGTCTTGGGACTGATATAACTGCTGAACCATCCAGTCACTAAATAATATATGGAATTCAGTGATGTGAATAAATGAATACCCAAGGTTCTTTTCCAGACTACAATTCCCAATTATCTAAGGAAGCTAAAACTCCCTCCACTTGGCCCATGTCCATATCTGTGATTTGGTGGCTTTATTTCTGTAGCAGGGAGCTCTCAGCAAGTCAGCAGTCACTCTGCTCAGATTACATGACTAAAGTGTACTCAGCGTAAAAAGAATCACCTCCTCTGGGCTATAGGAAAAGCACGTACATTAACAAAGGAGGCTAACTACAAATGACTGGTGAAGCCAACAAGCAGAAGTGGGCAGGCAACATCTACGTTGAGTTCCAGCAGAGTAGAGGGCAGAATAACAGAAGTTAAAGATGATGGACAGTTCTCTAATCTTTGTACCCAGATTCAAAACTAGGTCCAATTCATTACAGGCTCTTTGAAGTCAGGACAAACGATTTAAGCCTATTATACTAATAACTGTACCTTCTTTCTACAGTAGGCATAATTAACTTCTAATACAAAATGCCTAGCACAGAATCTAGAAACATCAGTGAACTAACATATCCACCTGCAGATGATGTAGATAAAGGCCTAGGCCATTGCAGTTTAGAATAACCTGCATTTTTTTACAGTGGACCAGAATAATTTACTTATTCAGATGAATAGGAGTGGAGTGTCTTAAATGTTCTTCTAAAACATATTTACAAAAGAAAAGGTTTATACTTAGTTCTTACATAAAAATTGAAAACACACTTGGATCAGTTATATTTTCCTTCATTATTCAGTCTTCAGTTCATTGTTTCTTTAATTCCTATACACGTTAAAAGGCCTTCAAGACAAATCTCAAAACAGCATTTTTTTCCAGTTGTTTTATCAAAGAACTGCATTCCGTTATAGGACAGATATGACCAGACTGAATAAAACTCATGATGATAACACTGAGTAATTCTAAATTACATTTAGACCAGAGAAGTGTGACATTTAAAAGCACAATCAAGGATGGTATTCTGGGCCCTGCAAACAATCCCAATTGGCTGGTAGAACACACAATGTCACTTACAGCTAGGGAAACAGATAAAGGTGATGTGAACCACCTGCCTAAGGTTAGACACCAGTAGTGTTGTGTGGATTCACACTGTAATCTTGGCCCCACTTGGTCCCTGATCAAGTACTACACTGTGGTAGCTTATCAGTTCATTTGTTTTAAGAGTTTGGACAAATTAAATGACTCTTGGCTGTTTCTTAAACACATTCAGGTACACAACGAAACTGACAAAAGACATCAGAAAACATGATAGTGTTAGAAAACATAGTTAAGTTCAAATTATCTATTTCTATTCATATTTTTAAAGTAGTTTATGCTGAGAATTGTGATTACTACTTGAGATTAACTGGAAAAAATTGAACGTCAAAATTAAAATCCATTTCATTATGCTAAAGTTCTAAGAACTAAAGTGCCAGTGGCTCATGTCTGTAATCCTAGCTACTCAAGAGGCTGAGATCTGAGGATCACTATTGAAAAGACAGCGCAGGCAGGAAAGTCTATGACCCTCTTACCGCCAATTAACCACCAAAAAAACCTCAAAGTGGAGCTGTAGCTTCAGTGGTAGAACGCTAGCCTTGAGCAAAAAAGTTCAGGGCCAGCACTCACATCCTGAGTTCAAGCCCCAGGACTGGTACAGGGAAGGGAGGGGGAAGAGCAAAGAGAAAGGAGGGGGGAAGGTAGAAAAGGGAAGGAGGAAGAGAAGGTGGGAAGGAAATAAGCACTGCAATCAAGATGTACTCATAAATTGACATGCTATATTCAAACTCCTTTGTACAACTGCTTAAAGACTTTTTTTTAAAAATTAGAGAGAGAAAGTAACAAAGTTAACCTCTAACTTCCAAGAAGTGTAAAGAAGGACATTAGCCCTATCCCTCCTTTCCTCCCAGACTGGTTTCACTCCTACTGCTTCATTGTCTCTCCAAATTAAAGTAGCTCCTTTTCCCCTCCCTGTTAAAGATATCACTGTGATGAACAGCCTTTCTTTTAGGAAAAGGAAAACATGTCCTCTTCCATCTCAAAGAATTATATGTATAAGATGCACTTAGACCAAGTGAGAAGGCTTGCAGAGGGATAAGGATTTACACTTCAGGGATTTAAATCAGTTACCATGCCTCATTTTTTATTTAATAAGCAGCAATCTCCTCCACTCTGATTTTTCTGTGGGTTTGGAACTTGTATTGGTGCTTTGCTTTAAATACTCATCCAGGGAACCGTGCAGGGACTATCTTCAGCTTCGAAGTGTTTAAATATCTTTATGGTCTTCAAGACTAAATTCCCTTGGAGAAAACTCAAGAGAGTGTTTGACTGCAACGACAGATTCTGAATTAGAAATACTTCATTTACAATGAACTTCCAGAACATACCCTATGGAATCAATAGCTTCTTCCCTTATCAGGTGCAAGCTATCCTCCAATTTACATTTGCTGGATTAATATATGGCTTAGGATTTTAAATTCTCACTGCCATTTAGACAGGTGAATATTTAATGCCTGAGGAGCAAGGTTATGAAATGTCAAAACTACTAAGTGAAGGATCTAATTTAAGAGGCAGCCAGGGAGTCTGCAATTTAAATATTTAAAGATGATACAGGGAGTACAAAACTGAACACCAATCTACTCCAAAGATAGCAATTTACAACTCAGGTTTATCCTGGAAGTTCTCACAACTCTACAAGTGATATAATAAACTAAGACACATAATGCTAAAATTACTCAGGGGGTTGGGAGAGAGAAGGCAGTGAGACGTAAGAGGCAAATAAATGTTCTAGCCAATGGTGTCTCAAATAGTTCTACACAGAGATTAGACTGGACAAAATAGAGATAAAAATAGATTTAGCAAAGTAATTAGGTCTCAAAAACAGAGTAATTTGAAACATTCTTAGATTCCTTGTAATTAAAATCTCATTTCTTCATCAGCATCTAAAACTAATTATACATTAAACATGCAACGATGAGTAACACACATACTAAGAGTAGGTTATCAAAACACAAGTTAATCAAAATACACAGAATTAAAAGGGATGAAAAAATTCTTATGGAGAAGAACTGATTTTATTAAATGTGAAGTTTAATATTCCAATACATTGCTTCCAACACAAGTTCATCTGAAACGCTTTTATCCAAAAACATAACTGTTCTCTTTCTCTGACTCATCAATGAAAAGATCAATTACAGTGACATTAATACTAACAAAGTACAGTGATATGGCCCATGAAAGAACAAAGCAATTGCTCCTCTCTTAAACAGAACATTTGAAAAAATAACCCACTGACAAGATCACCAATGAACTACTTTCATCACTTGTCAATTACTGACTGAGGAATAGAACTATGAGAACTAAAAATTAGTACTTGCTACCTCAGACATTAAAAAAAGATCCATTCAATCTCTCCAGCTGGAGTAGCAAAGGCCATAGTTAAATTCCTATTGAAACTATTCATATCAAAAACTTGATGTTTTCATGGGATTATCTTTAGAATGAGGATCACTAACTAAAAGTTAGGTCTGTCTCTGGTAGAGACAGCAAAGGTCTTGTGATACCATTGTGTATACAGTGAGCTAGTCCCACAACACTAGCTCCAGAAATGCTCACAAGTAGCATGTACAGAGGGTTGTCATTTCTAACTACAATTCAGGCTACAGACTATCAATCTGGCTCACAACAAAGACGAGCTGCTTCCAAATGCAAACCTTGCCAAGTCTAAATCTTAAAACACACCAAGACATATGTATATCTTAGTCCAAGATTAAGTTTTCAACTAGAAAGGGCATGTTTCACAATGGGTCAAAAATAAGGAAGCCTGAGAAAACAGTAAGAAATTAATGAGTAACTCCAGCAAAGGTATTACAGCTACAGGAAATAATCACATCTAATAAGGAGGATTATAAAAGGTATTATAGATTAATGTAGTTACAGAATTTGGTAAACTATCACTGGAAAATATATATGAACCTCAAGTTTTACTCAGATTTACTGAGTTAAATGTCTTGAACCTAAATAAGGATTGTTTTAGCTCAAGAGAGGTCATAAACATGGTGGAATACGTTTGATAGTTAAACTCTCCTTTAAAATCTTTAAAGTCCAGGGTTATGTAATGCTTTAAGATGAATTTAAAATGTCTCAGTCCTTTGGGCTCAAGGCACTGCTACTTTCTCCATAGAACATGCTAACCTTCAGAAGTATTCCCCAAAACATCCTGGCCTCTCACTTTCTTGTGTTTATATAAGTACTTTCTTCTAGTCACATGAATTTCAGTCACTTCAGAGTTTGCATGGACACTAACTGCTTTCTAAAATCCATGCTCATCAGTTCTGTCCACTGCTGCCTCACTTAGTACCTCTCCACTTGCACCCCACAGTGCATAACATGTGTTTCCCCCTTAAATACTGACTAAAACAGACTTCGCTAATCTTTTACTCTATCTTGTAAGTGGCTAACGGCTTAATATAAGAAACCTTGTCATCATCCTACTTTATACACCTTGGTACTCACAAAACATGTATTATAAAAAAGGATGTATAATCACGCACTAAGTAGAGTTTATCTTTGAAATTTTGTTTAAAAGTTTGAGAAGTCACAATCTGATATAATAAAAATTACTAAAATCCCTAAGTGGTAGCACCTTGAAAACTCTATTGAACATTTTTTTAAAAAATCTTCAGTTCCCAAAGTTGGGGTTTAAATTACTAAAGGAAACAATTTTTTATATTGTTTGGTGGAGAGGAGGGGTGCTCAATTTTGGAACAAGAAGAAAATACAGAAGTCATTTTGTTCAATTTCTTATAGTTAGAAAAGATGCTAACAACAACCACAAAGGGCAAAGTGGCTTATCCAGATAGAGTTGAGTGTAGGGTACAGGTCCTGCCTCTTTGTTAATGCATTTTCCAGAATACCATTCACTGAAATACAGCTTTAAAACACAAATAATAAAATGAAAGTTACTGAAAGATCAGACATTTCCAAGGAAATACCAGAAGAGAGACTGTAAGAAGATAAAAATTTTTTAAAAAGATAAAAACTTCAGCTTTATAAATAAATATTTTTAAAGAGAATAAAAAACACACTGAAATGAGTGGTTCCACTAATGAAGTGACTGTGTATGTATTTTTTTAGTAGTAATATCCAGTATTTACTTAGCAGATGTGTGCAAAAGAACCAAATCTTCTGAATAAAGAGAGAAAAACTAAGAGTGCTGAGTCTAGGGCTTTCTACCAATCTACAACAGTTCATATCTAATGCTTCTACTTTTTTAAAGAACATTTTTAGAAGCACCATTTAGTTATACAAAGGGGCTACATTTTCACATGTATATGCATATCTTGATTAGACTCTCCTCTCAACAAACTTCAGTGTTCTATTTTCACACACACAAAGTATTTACACTGCATTCATCATTCACTCTTTCCATCCTCCTACTAGTATCCCCACCCAAGCAGAATCTGGTTTACATCCTTGTCATTCATGATTTTAGTGTATGCTAATTACTTAATTTCACTGGCATTTCACATGTGCACATACAGGATGTTAACCAGCTTGAACCCAAGTCACTCTCATTTGTCCCCTTCCCGGTACCCCTTATTATTCAGGAGCTTTCATTGAGTTTTGGTTTTGCATCTTTATTCAGAGATGCATTGAATTTCGGCATTGCTCACCCTTGAAAAAAATGTCCTTTATGCTTCTGCCTTTTTAAAGATTATCATCTTTTTAAAATATCACATAAGAAAGAGAAGCCAGTAACTAGTTATATACATTTGGGAGGCTCCCTGGCTTAGCCTTGTATCATTTTCAAGTAGAGCAGCATCGTTAGAATCAAGTCAATCATAGCTTCAACTTAAAGTTAAGAATAAGCAATGTCTTACTAATTGGTCATACAACGTGGGTTTAAGTTAATATTAAAAGCTATGAACAGCCACAAAAAAAAAAACAAAAGTACTATGGTTGCAAGATTTGTATTAAACTAATCATAAACCACAGAATACATAAATTAATTTCCTTTTGCACATGTCTTCTCACAACCTTTTAAAACTGCACTGAACTAGGCTTAAGTATTATTCAGTTTCACTGGTGCATATCACTTAAATTAGGGCCGAATAGGCTGTCTTGAAAAATATCTTTATTTTTTTATTAAAGTATGATAGCTGGCAGATCACTCCTGCCCATTTACACTTGTCTCTCCTCAGCTATACTAGATGATGTCACTAGAGATATCTCATGTCACTAGAGACAAATGGTGTATATATTCTTCCTTTTTTCTGAACTGGGATTGAACCCAAGCACCTTTCCTGTGCTAGGCAAGCACTCTACACCATTTGAGACACATACCCAGCCCTTTTTGCTTACATGTTTTGTGCCAGATAATGGGGCCTGCACTCAGGGCCTGGGTGCTGTTGCTGAGATTTTGCACTCAAGACTAATTCTCTACCACCTGTGCCACAGCTTTACTTCTGGCTCCGTCCACCCCCCCCCCCAACGTTAATTGGAGATTAGAGTCTCACAGACTTTCCTACCCAGGCTGGCTTCAAACCATGATCCTAAGATCTCAGCCTCCTGAACTGCTAGACTTACAGGCATGAGCCACCAGGACCCAGCTGCATCATGTTGTCTGAGACAGAGTCTCCCCTAAATACGTTTGGGCTGGCCTCAAACACGTGATTATAGTTATGGACCACTGCATTTAACTTTTTTGTTTAAAAGACTAGGGATGAAACCTAGTGCTTCATGAATGCTAGCCCACTGTTCTACTACAAGGCTTAAACCTCAGCCCAAAGGTAGTCTTGAAATTAAACCTACAACGTAAGTGTCTTCCAAGCTGCTTAAGCATTTCTACATGTGAAAAATAAAACTGGAAGTTGGATGCCAGTGGCTCACACCTGTAACCCTAGCCAATCAGAGGCTGAGATATGAGGACCACAGTTTGAAGCAAACCAAGGCAGAAAAGTCCATGGGACCCTTATCTCCAACTAACTAGCAAAACGCTAGCAGTGGAGTTGTGACTCAAGTGCTATAGCCAGCCTTAAGCCAAAAAACTAAGGGACAGTGCCTAGGCCCTGAGTTCAAGCCCTAGTACTGGCGAAATAAATAGGGTATTATCATTATTGGCCATTTCTGAAACAAAAACTCTATTGTCTTTGAGGTAAGATAATAAGATACAGAGAGGGGGACTTTGCACAAGGACACTGTACATACATTGATAGAAAAACAATAATTAAGGCATATTCCAAGTTCATGGCAGTTGTAAATAATCAATTCTTGGGCATTGTACATTTTAGTATAAGATGAGGGCTGAGGAATATGCAGGAAAGCCTGCACCTTGAGGAAGAGACTGTCTTATCTCAAGCAGAGTCAACATCCAGAATCTTCAATGGGCTGACAAAAGTTCAACTTACTTGTCTTTCCCCAACCAAACTATTACATATTAAATCCTCCAACCTCCTCATTCTCTTACGTACAAATTTATTCAGTTAAAACCCCAAAAAGGCGTAAAATGAGAAACAGTACACATTTTGGGAACACAATAATAACAAACTGACTTAGCCAACTCCTGGTTAGGTTTACAAATTTGTTTCTGCATAGAGGATAGGTTGTAAGTCCCTATGCAACAAGGTGCTCAATGTTCTAATGGAATCTCCTAGTAGGGAAAAAATACTAGAATGTTTACTTGAGCATATACATAATTCTCATGTTAGACAGTTCAACTAAATATAACAAGACATTCAAGCAATATAAAGAAGGGAAATCACAGTTCCTTGTATGAGATGTATTTGAGCTTCTTCACTACTGCCTAAGTACCACAGTGCCTCAAAGCTTCCTGGCAGGGTAGTAGCAATGCAATGCAAAGCTTCTGAAGGTGGACAAGTGGAATAAAGAGAGAAAAACTAAAAATCCTAAAACTAGTACTTCATATCAATTAAAATACACCTGTAATAGATAAGTCTTTTCAGTATTAAGTGAAAATTATTTGTCCAGGGTTTTAAGCAAGTAGGGGGTTGAAACCAATTCTTAGCAAGTAAGTACTCCAGTACTTAATGAGTGGGTATGTTCCGTGCCCTTATGCAAAAACTATTTCTGAAGTACCTCTCAGGCAAGGATGATTAGAAGTTGTGAAAACTGCCTAAACAACTGGCTTCTTTATTGCTTCTTTGGAAACAATACAGTAAACTGGTTTATAGAATAATAGCTATACTTATTCAATTCTTAGCCATTTTCCAGGAATAACTTCTTACGGGTTTTCTCAAGATTGCCAGCAGAAATCATATTATTAAGATAATCGCTGCAACTTTATTTCTAAATATAGAGTTAAGGTATCATTTGTGTAGTACTTGAATATCCAGTAAGTCTAAGGCATGGTGTAGCCACAGAAAGCCTGTAAAATCATCTGATCCACAAGGCTTCTCATTTGCTTCTTGCCTGCTGCTTTTAAGGCCATTTGCCTGTTCTGATAACTTTGTAAGACCCACAAATGTTGTTACAAATACCTAAATGGTTTCTTGGCAAATTAAGCTTCCTCCATCCCTGATCTAAAGACTTGTCAACAGATTTAAATGTAATTAAAATGTCAAAGGACCATGCACGGGCTGGTATAAGTAACCTAGAACTGTTTAAAGAATACAAGTCAAATAGTGCTGATTGGCAATAACTGAAAAAAGATAAGAGTTCTCATCAAGCCAGGTTTAGGATTTTTCATATACTCTAAGTTCTGAGGGGGAGACATACATAAAATAGATTTAGATGACAGACAAAGACACAAAATGTGATGGATATTACATAGAAAAGCTCACATAAAAGAATTACTTAATTCAATATTTTTGGCAAGGTGGGGAGAGGTATGCTGATACTGGGACTTGAATTCGGGGAACAGATGCTGTTGTTTAGTTTTTACACTTAAAACTGTCATTCTATTACTTGAACCACAGCTCTACATCTAGTTTTTTGGTACTTAGAGGAAAAAGTCTTTCTTGCCTGGGATGGCTTCAAGCCATGATCTTAGAACACACATAGACATACACAAAGGTATATATTAAAAAATACCTCAACAATCAGAGAAAAAATCCTCAAAAATAATTTTCATCTTTTAAACAAAAAACAAGCTTTATTTTTCCTAACAGCTCCCATTCAAGTGCTTGTTTTAAATTTAAAATTTGTACCCATACCTATTTTGAATTAAATGATACAACATTTAAAACAGTGCGTAGAGCTTGGTATGATTCCGTTGTGAGGGATACAGATACTGTACGCATCTAGATACAATGCCCAAACACATAAAAGCAGCTCATTTTCTTTCAAGTTCAGTCTATCTTTGGTGGTCTCAATCAGTAGAAACTGAATATCAATTTTAAAAACAAAACAAAAAAACCATTAACAGGGACCATTTGAGGCTGCCCATGGTATTTAGCCCTAAAATAGGGTGGGGAAGAAATTTGTGTGATATACATATACCTGCGCATATGCTAAAGGAGAAAAGTTCCAACAAATATGACAAAGCCTCCCCTTTGAGCCTATGTATTTTGTAGACTTGATGTAAGTCATACAACTATGAAAAATTTACTCAATTCATAAGTGGATAAGCCCTGCAACATTATTGAGTGTTTTATGACTTTAAATCTACCACGATATTTCTCTCTTAACATGATTAGACATTAGAGAATAACCACAGGGAAAACTTTTTTTAAATGAACTGATTTGCAAGACTAATAGTCTCATTCAAAGACGATCCTTCATTCTACAAATATCTATTAGACACCTGAGCTGTATATGCCCCCAAACAGCTTTCACAAAAAATAATTACCGTATTCCTGAAGCCCTTTGTGTGACAGTTGTAAAGATTTTACAAGAGGATTTTTGAGGAAAGCCTGACAACCTTCACAGGACACAATAAAGAGACCGTATCATTGCCATTTATAGAACACCCACAGAAATGTAAAGAGAGGGCAATGAGGAGGGGGGACAGACACCTTTACCTTTGTTCCAAGACAAAGTGTTCTCATGCTTCAAATTTGCAGAAGCACTTCCCTTTACCTTGAGAATCCTGTCCTGAGGTATTTAATTACACTGAATGATCTGGCACCAGGCCCTTTCCCTGGGTCTCACTGATTGATAGCATCAATAACACTCACTGGCTGTAATTAAACCTCCAAATAGTATCCCCTTCGCCACTTGGTAGATCAATGTTCTTTAATATACAAAGAACAGAATACAAAAGGGAGAGGAGTGTGTTTTTAAAGCCCCTCACCTTCACAGTTCACTTGACTTTGCAGACCAGGGTAGTTTGCAGACATTGCATATTTCACAATTCCTCCAAGACATGCTTAATGAAAAACACTACAGAAATTCCTCACTTGTAACAATTCCTTATTAATCTTTTTTGTAAGCCTTTTGGCAAGCCTTTTGGCACCGCTTTCACATAGCCAAGGATCAAAATTCAGTTTACAGGTCATAGGATTTCTAAATTAAGGCTGTTTATGGCAAATGTTTTCCTTAGGAAGTATTTATAGCATGCTATGATTTTTATGCTAATAGGACAAATCCCCCCATTTATTCAGGCCCTGGTTAGAATGCTCAAATAGCCATATACTACTGGGTACCTGTGGTTCACACCTATAATCCTAGCTACAGGGGATGCTGAAATATGAGGATCTTAGTTCAAAGACAGACTAGGCAGTAAAGTCTGTAAGACTGTTATCTCCAATTAATTACCCAAAGAAGCAGAAGTGGAGCCATAACTCAAGTGGTAAAATTCTAGCCTGAACAATTCAAGCCCTGGACTGTTTAAAAAAAAATCCAGATACTCAAGAAGGAGGGGAGAAAGGTATGGCTGAGGAGTCTGTAAATAAGGCAAATTCTCATTGAACTATAAAACCAATTTTCATAACATAAAGAATCGCCATCATCTTTGATCATCTTATGACTCAATCTGTATCCACGAAGTACCTATTTATAAATGAACAAGTCCTCTTAGAATCAAATACACAACAAATTATTGTGATAATTGTAAGTACTGAATGAGCTACAAATGTGCTGAAAATGAATAAATTAAGTATGAGAAAGAAAAGAAAGAAAGAAGATTATGGTTTCTGAGGTATACCCAGAATTGTATTCATTAAAGTTAACTTCAATTATTCAAGGTAGTTTGATACATCCCACAGATGAAAATCTTGTTATTTCCACATACGTTTGTTTTGAAACAAGCACCACAGTGTACCTCAAGTGGTTCTCAAGTGAGGCAACTTCCTGATTAAGAATTCATTGTTCTGGCTGTTAAAACACATTCTTTGTTCTTATTCTGGAGATGATTTCGATTCTGTAAATTCTGTGTTTTCTCAACCATTTCAATGATAGATTCTGATAAACATGAAAGTTTTAGGAGCCTTATAGGTAAAGGCAATTTAAATATGTAACATTCAAACTCTGGGGCTTCTTAGGGCTTCCTGGAGAGCTCATAAAAAAAAAAATTCACAAGACACTAAGGCCTCCTACCTCAACATCCACTGAATGTTAGTCTCTCAATGAGACAAATTCCCATATTGCCTGAAAGCATTTGTAGGGGATAAATCACCAATAAATGTAAACGTGAAAACTAAAACAAAGCCCACAAAACCCATCCAAAGATATTTACAGGAACTACAACTGCTTGGATGTGGCTCCTTTGGGCTAGAAAGGCCCTGTGCTTGCTTAACTTTATAAGGTGGGGGCCATCATCTTTACAGAAATGTGAAGGTCATTTGGCTACAGCAATCAACAAGTCAAATTTCTAAATATAGACACTTAGCAAAATTTGGGGAAACTAATTTTTCCCCTGAATTATCAGTTTCTAAGAGCAGGAGGTGATGTTTTTCCTTGATACGCTTATTCCTGTGGCTCACTTGAGGGTCATTTCTAGACTCATTAGCAGCTCCAGAACCAGAGCAGGAAGGATTAAATTTCTTTTTCCTGTGGGGCAAGTAACATTATACTAATGACCAAAACAACCAGAGCACTTCAGCAAGATTTATCAATTTTTATTTTACAAATCCTCTTCTCTGTAACACAAAGTAACAATAATAAACGTTAAAATATCCAACAAAATTAAGTAAGAAAACTAAATATTATGACTATTTTCTTCAGCAAAGATATTTTTTTCCTCAACTTCTCCTCAACTGGATTCCTAAAACACAATTTTGATACAGAAACTGAAGATCTCAGACTATTTCTAAAAACTTGACCTTCCATAAGAAACAAGCTAAAACAAGCAACTTCTACCTCAATATCCAGTGTGAAAAAAAAAAAAACCCACTCACAGTTAACCATGTAGACTGGCATGACAGTAGCACTTTATAATGGAGGAAACTGGACCAAGAAAGCAAAAGCAGAAAGCATGACTCTAAATCTTATGACTATATTCAAAAGAGCCCTTCAGACAAAGAAGAGAAGCAGGCAGGCAAGACCAAAATTTTTATGTTTTTTTTTCAAATATACTCCTCTTCTCTACTTGCCTATAAGCAGCATGTCAAGAAATTTCTGGAAATAACACTTCTGCAAGTAACTCTAAGTTATTAGTTAGGGCTGAAAATTGATGCTAAAGACAATGTTAGGAAAAGCTGGCAAAGGCTGGAGTAAGAGAAAATGGACATCTAGATTTTTTTCTAGAGTTGGCATCAATGTGAATGTACTTTCTCTCATTTTTAAACTATTTAACTTTCTCAATAACCCACTAGTAATAAAGCATAAAGGAGGGACTGGGAAGGTGGCTCAGTAGTAGAGCGCTTGCCTTGCATTCATGAGGCCCTGGGTTCAATTCCTCAGCACCACATAAGCAAAAAGAAAAATGCCGGAAGTGGCGCTGTGGCTCAAGTGGTAGAGTGCTAGCCTTGAGCTAAAGAGCTGAGGGACAGCGCCCAGGCCCAGGCCCAGAGTTCAGGCCCCACGACCGGACCCCCCCACAAAAAAGCATAAAGGATAGCTTCTATCAAATAGATTCAAGAAATTCTCATACTATTTCCTTTACCATTAAATTACAATTGGCACTATTTAATTAATATGAACTCATATGCATCTGCTAAATATGACCTCTTTGTGTCTCAGGCTCAGTTCAAAAGACAATAGAGTCCTTCCACCAGCTATCCCAGAAAGCTGATCTCCCTTGCCCTTAATAGTTCCATTTCACAAAATCCCAAGACCCTAAAATGCCTGAATCAAGGTCCCTAAGAGATTATTTGCTCTATTTTTGTGGTGTCTACAAGTTGGTAAGCAAAAATAAAATTAAAACACAGTTTCAAAGAAAAAAAGAAGATTCAGTGTTAGAAGTCAAAAGGTCCAGTATAGGCAAGTCAGTATAGTCAGCAATGCCCTAAGCCACATCCTTTTAAACAAATATTTCTTAAGAGCCTCATTTCATCAGCCAAAGAGATATATTTGTCTATCAGAGTCCACAGTTTGTTGTTACATGAATTGATACATGCACAAAGATGAAAAAAAATCTTCTCCAAATGTGTAGCACACACTTGTAATCCTGACATTCATGAGGCAGAGGCAGAAGGATTGTACCAGTGTAAAGCCAGCTTGGGCTATGCAGGGACTCTGTCTAAAAAAATCCTTAAAAAAAAATGAATGAAGTGCTCTGAAATTACAGTAAAAAAAAAGAAAGAACTAAGAGCTCCTTCTTGGGAAGTTAGCTCACTTGTCCCAACTCTTTCACCAAGTAGCAGTTACCTTTGAACTCTAATGCAAGCATCTAAAACCTGAAATTCTCCACACTGGCTGTGAAAGAAATGTCTGGGATTTTGTGATACAAAGACACATCCAACAGAGCATGCTTGGGTAACAAAATGACTCCTCTAGAGGGAGGTGGATACTGTTGACTACAGAAAACTTCTACCATAACTAACCTTAAGCAGAGACTTCTGCTTTATCAAATGTGGAAAGAAATATCTAAAAAAAAAATCTACTCTAAGAATGACAAGTTGGATATTCTAGGAATATCCAAGTATCCATCTAATTTTCACTTTGGAAGACATTTAGAGGTATACAACAGATCTAAAACAAACATGGTCTGGCTCTCACTAGCTACCTACCCACATCAAGGTGAGGGAAAAAAAAAATTAGGGTTTCATGTGTTGATAATCAGCATCCTGGCTGGGAAGGTGGCTCAGTCGTAGAGTGCTTGCCTTGCATGCATGAGGCCCTGGGTTCAATTCCTCAGTACCACATAAGCAGAAAAGGCCGGGAGTGGCACTGTGGCTCAAGTGGTAGAGCACTAGCTTTGAGCTGAAGAGCTGAGGGACAGTGCCCAGGCCCAGAGTTTAGGCCCACGACTGACAAAAATAAAAATAAAAAATAAAAATAAAAAAAAGATAATGAGCATCCTGAAAAATGTAAATTGCTCATTATGTACATACCACATTAATTTAAAAGATCATCTATTATTTCTCGCTTCAAATAAAAACTGTAAACTGGAGAACACATAGATGTAACAACTTTATTTAAATGCATTGTGGCTTCTGAGGAACAGATGCAGCAAAATGCTACACCTTGAACCTTGAAACAAGGCTCTGGATTGTCAGACCACAAGTTAAAAAAGAACTTAGGGCCAGGCACTGGTGGCTCACGCCTGTAATCCTAGCTACTCAGGAGGCTGAGATCTGAGGATTGTGGTTCAAAGCCAATCCGAGCAAGAAAGACCATGAGACTCTTATCTCCAATAAACCGCCAGAAAAACTGGAAGTGGCGCTGTGGCTCAAGTGGTAGAGTGCTCGTCTTGAGCTGAAGAGCTGAGGTACAGCACCTAGGCCTAGAGTTCAAGCTCCACGACCGACCAAAAAGAAAAAAGAAATGAACTTAGGATGACTGGGATGTGGCTGAAATGGTAGAATAACTACCCACAAGGTCCTGGGTGAAATCTCAATATCACACACACACACACAAATGACATTAGGAAAGCATGTACTTAGTCTGTGTTTATTATTTTTAATTAAGGTAAAAAGGCCACTTACTCAACATTTCATTTTTGCCCATATCTCTAGCACAGTATTTTTCTATTATTTTGTTCGTTCACAAACAGTGAACTGACTAGGCCTTTATAAAGTTGCATCTCCTAAATTGTCAACAAATTTGTGGCCTATCTTTAAAACTATTATTTCCAAAGTGTACAACTGTGTTCAAGTAAAGGTAAATAAGAGCTCATAGACAAGTCTTGAAATAATGGCTATGTTATAAAAGATGACTTCCACATTTCTATACTTTGTACCATCACAGGAGATAAACTATGTAAGTAGGAAAACCTGTAGAGTAGGTCAAGGTGTCTAACAGGACTTTCCCAGTGAATAGCGAAATCAATCCCATCACTGCTCTTCCTAAAACATAGTGGATCTCCCTACCTAAGGAATATAATCACAGTGTCCTTTGCATGGTAAGCTCACCTTTTACAATCCCTCTCCACTCTAGGGGTGGTATCTACAAGGGTCTCCCACCCTGCTTTCTGCTCTAGCTGTTAGACATGCATGAACATTCAGAGTTCTGGCACTGGGTTTTGATACTGGTACAGTACAGGTATATTAATAGATCACCCACCACATATTCTGCACATTCCAGCTCCTGGGCTCTCCACCCTCCCCCCACTTCCTTACAATGGGAACTTTTGCACATGGCACCTCAAGAATATTTCCTAGTAGTTAGAAATAAACTGTTTAGAAGAATTTACAGTGATAAATTAAATCAAGTCGCATCATAATAACCCTCTAGCAAAAGGAGCTAGAGATAGAAAAGTATGTAACACAACTTTTATTGCAATTGCTAAGTTTCCACGTTGGTAGAGGAAAAAAGTTAAAACTCAGGATATGATGTTGCATTTCACTAACCCTATCATCCCATGGGATAAAGGTTGGTTTATTTTTACAAATTAGCCAGGTGTCCTATTCACACCTATAATCCCAACACTTGGGAGGCCAAAGCAGGAAGATCTCAAGTCCAAAATCAGCTTGAGCTACATGGTGAGACTCTCTCAATAAAAGAATAAAAAGAAAAAGTTGCACTTTCTTATGAAATTTGGTACAGACAATGAAACACTGCTCTCCCTAATATATATATATATATATATATATATAATAGACACTATCAGAATATCTTAATAGTATAAATTAACTTATAAATTATTGTGATAATTACAGGTTGGTATTCCTTACTCAAAATGACTGGGACCATGGTGTTTTCAGGTATATTTGAGCTTTGGGGCTCAAGACTAGCACTCTATCACTTTGAACCACAGCTCTACTTCCGGATTTTAGGTGGTTATTTGGAGAAAAGAGTCACATGGATTTTCCTGCCTGGGCTTTGAATCGTGACCCTCAGATCTCAGCTTCCAAAATAGCTAGGATTACGAAGAGTTCCATTTTAGTGATGTCTA
>NW_012267269.1:8666171-8677424 GCF_000151885.1 Dipodomys ordii
ATCTTAATAGTATAAATTAACTTATAAATTATTGTGATAATTACAGGTTGGTATTCCTTACTCAAAATGACTGGGACCATGGTGTTTTCAGGTATTTCTGATTTTGGAATGCATGCATAAGCATAATGGGAAATCTTACAGATTAATGGGACACAAGTCTAAACAACATGAAATGCACTTATGTTTCATATGCATCTTATATATGTAACATGAAAGTCATGTTATACAGCATTTCTAGTCCTTTTGTTCATGATAGAGTTATATGGTATGGAATTCTCTACTTGTGCTGTCATGACATGAAATTTTTGGATTTTGATTAAGAATGCTTATCATTTTAGACCTATAAATGGGAACTTAAAAAGGACTTGTCCAAGATTACACAGCCAGTTAAGTCCCATTAGCAACATGGGTAATCAGGAGTACAATCTCAGAGATATAGTGCTACATTAAGCATCCAGTTCATGCTAAACAGGAAAAAAATGCAAATGTGCCATTTCTAATTAAAAAACAGTAATTAAGAAAAGGTATAAACTTATAGTATCATATATTTAATAGCTTTGTTTAATTACTGTCAAAATGAACATAGTAAGGCACAGATGTAACTTAATATCCCAATATTTGAATATTTTTTCCATATGTGCTTAAATAGTGATTTTAATAATGGTATTTCCTATTAATAATTTTAGGTAAATTTTGAGGCAATTTTAGTCTGGTATATGCCAGAGTGACTAAAGAAAAGATCTATCTAATCAAGACCAAATTAGATCGCTTTTTGTCAGTCTTGGGGTTTATACTCAAGGCCTGGGTGTTATCTTTGAGCTTTGGGGCTCAAGACTAGCACTCTATCACTTTGAACCACAGCTCTACTTCCGGATTTTAGGTGGTTATTTGGAGAAAAGAGTCGCATGGATTTTCCTGCCTGGGCTTTGAATCGTGACCCTCAGATCTCAGCTTCCAAAATAGCTAGGATTACGAAGAGTTCCATTTTAGTGATGTCTAATAGGCTTTTTGATACAAATTATTTTGAAAGTTTACTAAAAAGGAGAGTCTGATCTCATCTAAGGCAGATCTAATAGATCTAACAGATCTGAAGTGGGTCCTTAAATCTATAGTCCTAAATTACTCTTCTTATGATTATAATGTAACCACGTATGTAAACAACTGCTCTAGGATCTCATAATGCCTAAAAATTCTGCTTCAATCACTGCAAAAATACCAAATAGGTGTCATTTGTTAAATATACTATATATTACACAAGGCCTATAGAGAAGTTAATGCCATTAGGAAACTCCAGGAGACACTTCTAAATAAGCTACTTTAAAGGAACTTTATTCACTGTTTCAATATTCTAATAACCAGAAATTTCAGCATTTCATACTAACTGTTAGGTGGCTTAGAAGACAGAACAAAGAGGCAGGGATGGTAGGGAAAAAACAAAGGAGAAGGCAACAATGCTTGATAAGAAATGTACTCATTACCTTGCTCATGTAATTGTAACCCCTCTGTATGATATTTTCACAATAATAAACTTATTAAAAAAAAGAACACCCATTGGACCTCCCAACGCCCCCCCCCAAAAATGAAAATTCAACAAGTACCCAAACAGCTGTATACAAAGGATACAGTAAATAATCTTTAGTGCTCATTAAAGTATAAGCATGATGCATGACAAGTTTTGTTGAAGTATCAGAAAACCAGAGTTGTAATCCCAGCTCTGTATTCAACTACCTGACTTCCTCTTGGGCAACACTAAGTCCACCAAGCTCTCCTCTTTTACTTGCAACAGAGAAGAGTGCTTTAAGACTAAAAATTACATCTGGGTCATGTTAATCACAAAACTTCTGTTGTGCCTCATGAGCAAAGAAAACAGATGTCAAAGAAAGGAGAGCCCAGTTTGAGTTGGAACCACACAGCCTGGCAGCAGTGAAGGCAGGACTCCAGAAGGACTGTGTATCATTCAACTAGAAGTAAGCGGGAAAAGGTACAATAAGAGGCAAGCCACCTAAGAGCACATACAAGCTGGGAATCAGACGCACTTGTCAGTGAGGAGCCAGTCTGTCTCCATTGGAGAACAGCAGGAACACTGACCTCATGGCTCCAAAGCTGAACCAAGTGATATAGAGAAAGAGTAGTGAAACAAGAGTGAGAAGTAAGTGATGTTCTGTAAGATTATCCTGACAGTCATCATCAAGATGGATTGGAGGAGGGGGAAAAAAAGGAGACTGATTTATGGAATAGCATCCCAGGAATTGAAAAGACATACAAGTAGCCTCTAAAAACTGTTTAAAGCTGATAACACTCAAAAACCTGGCTCGTGACCTTGTATTAATATCATAAAACCCATCTAATTGGGGAGAGAAAAGGAAAAAAGAGTAAAAAGAAATGGTGGGTATACAGTTTTGGAAAGTGGTCTGCTTTGCCTTTCAGAGAAATCTGGGCCAAATTAAGGATACCAGCTGTTAACTGATATTTTTGCAAGAACCAAATGGGGGTTGGGAAAGATGTAGTCTACTGCTTGCCTATTACCCCCACTCACATTGTAGAAAAATCAGAAGTAGCAGATGTCCCAGTATAAATCCACAAAGCATTACTGTTCTTCCTTCTACATCCTCAGCCCAGGCATTTGGGTCTGAAGAGAGGAGGCCAGACTGAGGACAGTAAGGAAGCAGCTGTCACCAATGTTTCCCTTAAGGTCATAGACATTTCTTCAGTGGCGAACTGTTTTCCTTTGGTTTCACCATTCTCTGGATCTTAGGAAGTATGTATGGCAAAAGAAGTGACTCTCTAAAAATGAAATGAGTACTTAACAGAACAGAAGGAAAGGGTATTTCCTGAATGAGTCATATCAACTATCAAGGACATTTTTTGTTTGGTAACCACAACTCAGGACCTCAGAATTAGGACTAACTGATTTCCAGGACTACTGCTCATTTGAGCTCAGGAAGAGGAAGTCTACTAAAATGTGCACTTGACAGAGAACACGTAAATAAGCCTGAAGGTAACTGGATAAAGGATGCTATTTTTTAAAAAGTACTTTGTATTACTTAATAGTACTATTAAAAGATTAATCTTTTGACCAAAAAAATGCAGAAAATGTGGTCACTTAAAGGAAAAACAATTCTGAATGGAAAAAGAAAGATTACTACAAATTTAAATCTTTATTTAAATCTGGCAATATTAGGAATCTATTTCTTTTGTATAAATTCTGATAACACAGTAAGCAGACTATTTTCTGATTAAAGAATGAATGTTTTCATTGAACATTTTCTTAACTAAGATATGTCCATAATTCTTAAATATCTTATATGTAAGTATACTTAGGGGCCACCATGAAGTTTCCTTGAGATGAAAAAGAGCTGACAGGAATTTTTCCTATGGGGCAATAAATATAAAGAATGAGGTGTCAAAACCACCCAAGGCTAACAAATTACCTTAACTGACAATTCTAAGAGAACTTTTAAGCACAAAGATGACACTGCATTTCCAGATAACTGAAAAAAATATGAGTAGAAATCTTCAAGACAAGTCTCTAAACAAGATGGATGCCACAATCAGCCTTGACTAACTCCCCTCAGCACTTCAAACTAGAATCTGAGCTGGTTTCTGAAATCACAGGTAGAAAACAGTCTCCAACTTGAATTAAATGATAGGATTGTGTGGAATGTTATTCTGGAAAATATTTGGGATCCATATCTAGATTCAAATGAGAAAGAGCACTGTGACTGACTCACATTGTCTGCACTAGACAGAAGTGAGTGAATTGATGATACAAATGTCAACAATTTGCAAGAGGCAGCATTCCTGGTATCTTATAAAGGAAAAGAAATCTATGCTGTGGACTGGATCAACTTCTTATCCGGAGAGAATCCATGTAAGAATTTCAAGAACACACAAAAGCTAAAAATATCCACAAAATCATTCGCCATACATCCTGAAAAGAAAAAATATAACAGGGAAAAATGACTTGTATGTAATGTAAGCTTTCTAGTTAAGTCTCCTCAAAGAAAGCTGAGTCTGCCAAGACGGAATCAACTACAGTCCTACCACAAAACCGAAATTTGCCACGTTTACTGCGTGACCCAGGAGCTAAGAGTGGTTTTTACATATTTAAACTGTGGAGAAGAGAATATTCAGAAAGACATTAATAGTAATTAGTAATTTGGTAGTAAATTACTAGTATTTCATGTATTTTTTTTCCAGTCATAGGGCTTGAACTCTGGGCCTAGCACTGTCCCTGAGCTCTTCAGCTCAAGGCTAGTGCTCTACCACTTGAGCCACAGTTCCACTTCCAGTTTTCTAGTGGTTTATCAGAGATGAGAGTCTCACAGACTTTTCTTGCTCTGGCTGGCTTTGAACCGAGATCCTCAGATCTTAGCTTCCTGAATAGCTACGATTACGTGAGACACCAGCACCGGCTTATTTCGTGTATTTTAACATTTACTAACAACCCTCAATGAAATAGGGCTCATAGATAAACTTTTATTAGCCACTTCACTCTGCTTCAAGGGCAGAAATGAAAAGTTGTAACAAGACTCTATTAGCTTGCAAATTCATATATCTACTACTTGACCTCTTAGAAAACATTTCCACCAAAGCCTGAGCTCAGACAAGTCTAAGGATCTCTCAGATTGTTCAGGAAGTGATTCTTACAAGGGAAGGAGATTTAATTAAATTGGCCTCAAAAGATACTTAAGTAAGAACATTAATGGTCTGTCCCTTTGTTAATATGTGAATGATTATATGAATAAAGATCCCCTATACTACAACAAATATAAAAATACTATGTCACACAGAGTAGTGTTTTCATGGGCCTAAAATAAAGAACTAAAAATAACCCTTAATTTTTTAAACTTCCAGTATATAAGTCAAATTTTTTAATGTTGAAACATACTTTTATTGTTTTGGTTTGAAGTCTCAATCCATTCAGGGTGTTGATAGCTTTCTCTGCATCCTTGGGGTCAATGTAGTTCACAAAGCCATATCCCAAGCTCTGCCCTGATGAAAGGGAAGGGGAAAAAGCCAAACATTAGTTCTACACACACTCATATTGGTCTTGTCATTCACACCAAAAAGCAACTTTCTATTAATTCTTCCAGGAATACACACATAGTGTGTATTCCTGTCTACTGTATTTATGAACGTAAACATCAGGGAGAATACCATAAACAGTACCGCTTAAAAGTCATATAGTCCCTCACACACAGCTTTCCTGAGCCAGACTAGCAGCAGGGCAACATCTGGCTGCAGAAACTGAGTACGAGTCTCTGCTGAGCTACTACTGGCAAGAGCTTAAAGGGCCAGATCTCACCAGGTTCATTTTCTTCTCTTATTAAATGAGGGGGAAAAAAATCAGTCTAGGCTCTGGCAGTTTTCTGTGCTCTGATACATGTACAACTTTTGGCAAGAACAATTATTTCCAAGTTTAAAATGGTGCAAATCACGTGGCAAGTTTATGTATGTGTATGCACATTCATGTGCCATATACCATTTTGGACGAGAATGGGCAGCATATAAGCTGGTAATTCCTTAAGATTCTTATAGAGTTGAAAATTTCCTTTCGCCTAGTGACATCATAGCTGTGGTGACATCACTGCACAGTGCATTACTTGTATTTGTTATAATGCGGTCTGAACTTACAGCATGAATCATATCCAAGTACAGCACACACAAGTGTGCACAGGATATACTCTTGCCAACAATAAATAACTACTACTGAACTACATATTTCTATATTTTCTAATCATTAGATTGTAATCCTTCTGTTCATTTCAGTTTACTACACAACATTATGTATAAACAACCTCATATATACTGTGTGCTCCATGTCTCAGCTGCATCAAAAGGTGACCAACCTATACAACAAACTAGGCCTGTGTAAATACACTTGATGATGTCCATGCAATGAAAATCTGCTTGCCAGAGCTTATCTCAGAATGTGTGTTTCTGAAGCATGACTGCTTCTACATACATTTACTTTAGTGGTGGACTCAAATTTTCTAGAGGGTTTTTGACCTAGCTAATTAAAACAGAAAATATGTACAGAAAGAGATTTACACTGAGGGTATCATAACCAACAAGAAAATGTGGGAAAGAGAAAAAAATAAGACAGAGAAAACATTTGGAGTAAGAATTAGTCCTACCCAAGACTTCTGTTGTGGTAGTTTTCCTTCGTGTTTCCTGAGCCCTTTCACTTCTACCTCAATAGTGTCCAACCCTCAGAAATTTAGAGGTGTCAAGCAGTGGGGATCAGCAGAACACACATATAACTAGAGCCTTTCCAAAACATCTCAAATTTTCAACCACTGGCAAGTTTCTCAGTTTGAAAAGGTGAGAACCAAAAAGGTGACACAATAGGTATAAGAAAAGGTTACACAACTGTCATTTTCCTGGAAGGACCAAACACTTTATTAAATACTATTTCTGTATGTTTTTGTTTGCATCTGTTGTTGAACTCAGGCCTGTGCTCCCTCAACTTGCTCTGCTGGCTCTCTAATCGCTTGAGCCATTCCTTCAGCCTGGTTTTTTGCTGGTTATTTTGAAGATGGCATTTCATGAGTTTTTCAAAGCTCAGACTGGCTTCAAATCACAATCCTCTGCTTCTTGCATACTAGGACTGAAAGCACTTGGCTCTAGTTATGTATCAATTTTTAGAGAAGGCAGAGATTTTTATTGATAAGGACCCATTGGTCCAAGTAATTTTGAATATGGGAATGTAGAATAGACACCTTGGGTATTCTAATGTATGGTTCCTAATGAATGAAATAAGGTTCTTAATCAACATGAAAAGTTGTGACTGTATTTTTGAGGACCATGATTAGAGTCTGGAAAAATCATGGCTAGCATATACTTTTTCTTAACAAAATGTTTTCTTGTCTTTTACAAAAGGTTAAAGACAGATGAGCTTTTAGGTAAAATGTCAAACATGAACAAAGCCCTGGGTTTGATCTTCAACACTCAAAATTTGAAATAATAAAATTAAGAAAAGGGAGAGTTGAGAAAGGAGAGAGATAAAAGTTGGTAGGTTTCCCTTATACTAAAATTCATAGATTTTACTGACAATTTTACCCCAAAAAAGTTGCATGTCAAACTATTGTCTTTTCAAGCATTCATGAATTGAATAAACATTTATAATGTCTAATGTGTACAGAAAGTCCACAAATGAAATGTGTAGCAGTTAAACTGCCATTGATCAGATTCAAAATTAGCACAATACAAAGAGTCAGCTTACAATGGGGAAGAATATGGGATTTGGAGACAGACACATAGATGTAAGTCTGGTCCCAGCTCTTTCATTTACTGTGTGACTTTAGAAAATCTACTATGCCTCTCTAAACTGCAGTTCCTTTATCTCTAAAATGGTAATTTTGATATAACTGCATCTCTGAGGGGATGATGACAACTCGTGTTATCAATAAAGTGACTCACCCTAGTCAAAAGAGAACATGGAAAAATCACATAACTACATGCTAAGTAGTTCAAGCATATTGATTTAAAGTTCTATCAGTAAGATGCTACAAAGGACATACAGACAAGGATAAGGTAGGCAAGCCAAATACCATAATGTGTCACACTGCTATTCTGTTAGAGAAACCAAATTACCAATAGTGCCAGAATTAACTTTCTTTTCTAACAGCACTTTCCCTTCCACCCACATTTCTGCAACTTCTAATTGTGGTAGAATCATCTAGAAAGCTTTGAAAACAATGCTGATGCCTCTGAGATTCCTGTTCTATTGTTCTGATATGAACATAGGAAGGTGCTTTCTAAAATCTTGATGACTCTAATGCACATTCAAGTTGAGAAATCACTGTTTCCATGTTGAAAGAAAACCCACGGTTATGAGGGCTTCTCAGAGCCGTAGGAGTCATCACATGCTGGTGATGTAAAGTCACTGTACAAGGAAAACCAACTTTTTTACAGTTTCATTTCTAAAACATACATGGTGGTCCCTTTTCTAGAAACTTCCACACAATCCACTACTTCAAGAAGCAGTTCATTGGCTCCTTAAGGAGAACAACAAAATTGTGAGACAGGGGACAAAGTGGGAACCTATGCAACCACGATACTCACAAGACAATATGTTGGAAATGATCTGTACAATTTGGGGATGGGGGGAAGAGGTAAAAGATGAGGGAGGAGATAACAACTTAGACAAGAAATGTAATCACTACTTACTTGTGTAACTGTAACCCCTCTGTACATCACCTTGACAATAAAATTTAAAAGAAAAGGAAAAAAATCCCCTTCTGCTCAACTCCTGCTTATCTTCTCCAGGTTATCCTGGTCCTTACTCCAAGCACACTACAGACATACAAAGGTTTGCTAAGCAAATCAGTGAGAATCTTAATGACATTATGCATTTAACCAGAGACAAATGTCACCATCAGAGAGCCCATCTGCTCAGAGGGTCTTTGACTGATTTGCTTATAAAAATCAGGGTTAGCGTATTTCTACTACTTATAAACTGATCATGTGCAGATGCACTATTTACCCCAAATAACCTCTCCTACTTGTCAAAGTTTTTTGTTTCACTAGTGGCATTATTATAAAGAAGGCTACCAGATACTTAGAATGCATTTTAAATAAACAAAATTTTATTATTGTCCTAGGCAGAATAGTTGGAAAGAGACATTTGTTGCTATATAGGTATACTCTTAAATCCCCTGTTAGCATGTTAAAGTCAAATCCTGACATTAGCACAAGGCAAGTAGATCTTTTCAGACATACTGTGAGTTAGCTAAATCCACAAATATTTATTTGATGTATGTATAACATACATGTAGACATCACAGAAGTCTACCCATTCCCATCTTATAGGTAACAGGGTATCTGTTTACTCTTTAGTGGAACTTCACACTAATGTATTTTGTTTTAATTCTTCTCCTTAAAATATAACAAACAGTATCTGAGGGTTGGCAAATCCCATTTTAATTCTTCTCCTTAAAATACAACAAACAGTATCTGAGGGTTGGCAAATCCAATCAGCCTCTTCAAACTCAGAAGAGGGTATAAAGCAGCAAAGTCAGGAACTCAACTGATACTCTAGTCCACATCTCCTTTACACCTGAATCCAGACTGTCTTCAATATACCTTCAATATATCATGTCACCAAGGCCTTTTCTGACTAAGATTACACACCAAAAACAAAATTATTTTTATTTACTCATCATCTCAAGTTTTTCATAGATACTGTGCAAATCTTTTTTCATTCTGTTAATTCATTTCCTTCACAAAGTAAAAATGCATCTACTTATATGATGCACATTTCTGGTTGTAAGTGCTGGTTCTTAAGAAATAAAAGTAGTAGCAAAATGACTTAAGACAGGATTGACCCTTCCTAGCTCTCCTTCTCAGTTACCACATGAGCCACCTGGGAAGGCTGGGAAACCAAGCATTATTTATTTTGATCATCCAAATCTATTTTTCAAGTCACTCTGAATTTAGAATAAGCAAACTGACAATCACCAAAACCAAGAATCACTTCTTTGAAAATATTATAAAGCTCTATATTTAAACTCTAAATATAACCATTCTTGAAACCTATAGGATTAGAAGAAAATTCTGATCTAAAATGACAAAGCCAAGGGATTTCACAAACAGCCTGTATGATTAATATTTTAAAAAAACAAACAAACTCAAGGACAGGGTCAAACCATCCTGTCCTACCAGCCCAAGCTACTGATAGACATATGTCTTGAAGGATTTAGGGACCTTTAATTCAAATCTTGACCCAAGAGCCATGACAGGGATTCTAGAACTTCCTGTGGAAGACATTACTTGAACAATGATTGGCCTCTGACGTCCACCTCTTTAATTCTCACATCAGCACACATATTCCAGATATATGTGTAGCACTATTAGTATTGTATCCTCTTTTTAGGTCAAATTTATATGCCACAGAAGGATCAATTCCTTCTCAGTAAAGAGGAAAATTATTGCTCAAATGCCTATGGCATAAGAACAGTTATGCACAAGCTGCTTAAGGCCATGGGTCAAGTGATACAGAGCAACAAGCTCAAATTCTCCACCAGCTTCTGAATGGGACAGAACCAGGGAGAGCTGTTCAGCCTTCCAGCAAGAAACACGAGAATCCATTTTGTGACAAACCACGACTGTGGGAACACAGTAAATGCCAATTTATCCCAAACTGTGTGTAATTCAAAAGCACCGGCCGTTCCCTTGCCACCTACACTGCTTTTAATAGCATACTTTAATTAAAAATTTAATTGCATATTTTAATTAAAAATACACAATCTTCTAGACCTGCTTCAAAGGTCACTTTATTTAGTCTTTTCTATTTCAAATTACTACCAATGATCAGAATATCAAATTATCCCCATAAGTTTAAAGCTAAAGGCAATAGGCTGCCATAATTCTTGATTATAAACCTGCTGCATTAAGTTTATCCAACCAATATTAAATGGGACCCACCTCAACATGAAATTGTTGTGGGGGAGGGGGAAGTATCACCCTACAGATTTTCACCTACATAAAGTATCCACTCATTCATTGATTATGGAAAGTCTACTTTTGCTAGTGCCTGAGGGTGTAAAACAAAGTTCTTTGCAAAGGCTATGTTCTTGAAAGAGGGAGACAAATGAGTAAAACCTGCATTGTAACAGAAGGAGAAATAAGCAGCAGTAACTATAGGGAGTAGAGGAAGTAACAAGGCTGATCTTTAAATAAAAGTCCGATTGGGACTCATCTTGATGAAAATATTTGACTCAAGAGTTGGAAGTAGCTCACAAGCTAACCATTAAGAGATGTGCATGGGCAGGGATGGGAAGGGGAAACAAAGGAGGAGGCTACAATGCTTGATAAAAAATGTACTCATTATCTTGCCCATATAATTGTAACTCCTCTGTACAGTATTTTCACAATAAAAAAGAAAGAGATGTGCAAAATCCCAGATATTTTGTAGAAAGAGATTGGAGGATGAGAGTTCATGGCTAACCTTGGCAAAAAGTTACCATGACCCCATCTAGACCAAAAGGATTTCGTGGTTGCTTACATATGTATTTCCAGCTACAAGAGAGGTATAGATGGAAAAATTCTAGTCCAATTGGGTGAACAAATATAGCAGTGGTACTCAGTAGACACTATGTTGAAAATAAACTATACAGCTTGTGGATGGGGACAGGAGGAAAAAAACTAGGAGAGGGCTGGGAAGGTGGCTCAGTGGTAGAGTGCTTGCCTTGCATGCATGAGGCCCTGGGTTTGATTCCTCAGCACCACATAAGCAGAAAAAGCCAG
>NW_012267269.1:8677474-8723803 GCF_000151885.1 Dipodomys ordii
CTCAAGTGGTAGAGTGCTAGCCTTGAGTTGAAGAGCTGAGGGACAGTGCCCAGGCCCAGAGCTCAGGCCCCATGACAGGCAAAAAAAAAAAAAAAAAACTAGGAGAGATGGGAAGAAGGGGTGGCATTGTCCAAAAAGAAATGTACTTATTACCTGACTTATAAAACAGTAATTCCTCTCTACATCACCTTCAAAATAACAATAAAAAAGAAAATATCCTGGTTCAAGGATGATGCCATACAAGAACACAAGATCTTATCTGAAAAATAATTAAAGCCAAAAAGAGCTAGGGATATGGCTCAGGTGGTAGAGTGCCTGTGTAGCAAGTATAAGGGTGGGGAGTTTGCCAGTAGAGTTTTCAGTCAGCTTCAATTCTCCTATATCAACATCCTGCCAGTGGTTTTCGTTTTGTTTTTGGTGCTAGTCCTGGGTTCTTGAACTCAAGGCCTGGGCACTGTTTTTAAAGTTGTTGCTTTTGCTCAAGGCTAGCACCTCACCACTTGAGCCCTATCTCCACTGCTGGGCTTTTGTTAGTTTATTGGAATAAAAAGTCTCAAGACTATCCTACCTGGCCTACCTAAGAACCACAACCTTCAGATCTCAGCCTCCTGAGTAGCTATGATTACAACATGAGCCACTGGTGCCTGGCTAATTGAATCTCTCTTCCTCTGTCATTAGCATTAATTCTCAAGTACTACTCAGAGTTTGATTATCGTGACTCTGACCTAATCAACCAATAAATAGCCTCCTTCACTAGCCTTCTAGCATCCTCCTCTACAATGTTGCCTGAGGGACCTGACCATGGTCATGTGCTTTTTGATCGCTTCCCCTCTGGATCAGCCATCCCCTAGTCCTACACAAACATTCTAAAATGAACCCTCCATTTCCAGAGCCTGGAATATAGCTCCAGAATTGGACACCTCTCACAGAGCTTCTGACATTTTCTCTAAGACCATTTCCTACCTCATTCTCACGATACACTTCCTCCCTAGGCCTCCCATAACCCTCTTGCACTGTACACTTATGTGAAATAATTTGGATGTTGCCATCCCACGACACTGTCAAACAAGAGCATTTTGAGCTTAGTTCCTGACCAAAGCCCTAGCACATAGTAGTAATTATTGAGTGACTGAATAGATGAAGTAACAGCTAAATGAAGGAACAACAGTGTCTGCCTTACAGCTTACAGTTTAGGACAGAGTTCCCCTTACAGACTCCCATGTCCTTACACTGTACCAGATGGGTCACAAAACTCATGAAGACAAGATGCTCAAATGTTACAGTGTTCTCTCTTTGAAGGGACTGATATGCGCTATTTTTTAAAATAGTTCATGTAAAAATTTTCATATAAAATTTTTCTATAAATACCATTAAAATGAAATCTCAATTTTAAATAATGTCATCTAGAGTAATTTGATAGATTTACATAAATCTGTTTCACAAATCTGTAGGTATGAATTATGGGATGTCAGCATATAATTTTGTTGAAAGTGCTTTTTTCACTAATATAATTAAGTCTGCCGAGACTATTCATGTTCAAGTCAAATAAAATGCAGAGTGAATTCTGTAAAAACCTGGTAGTTGAATCAACAATAAAAGGTGACTACACTGATTGATGTGTATCTATTATTTCATTTAGAGCAGTGGTAATGTTTTATGAAATAAAAGAGCATAAAAGCGGCATATTTTTTTTTAAATCTCTCAGTTAGCAGTAGCAGGTCACCCACAGTCCTGGCAAGCAAGACCTGAGACCTAATAATGCAGCACTTGAAAACAGATAAAAATGAAAAAAAATTGTCTCCAAATAGCCCACCACCCCTGTGACACTGCATTCCTGAAGAAATATAGGAGGGAAGGGGCAAGTAACTTGATTTGGAAAAGTTTTATTGACTTATAAGGATGTTTTGTGTGTGTGATAATGGGTTTGAACCCAGAGCCTCACACTTAGTCACTTTTGAGGTAAGGGATCAGGTTTTTGCCCAGGAGGGTGTCCTGGACCAGAATCTTGCTATTTACATTGCTCAAATCGCTGGGGTAACACGCATATGCCATGCCCAACTACTGGCTTTGATGGGATTTTGGTGACCTTTTACCCCAGCTGGGCTTGAACCAAAATATTCCCCGTGTGTAGCAGGGATTACAGGTATGAGCTACCATGCCCTGCCTTTAGGAGAAGGAGGGAAAGAGGGGGAGGGAAGGAGACAGAGGGAGAGAGGAGAGGGGAAAGAGGGAGAAGGAGGGAGGGAGGGAGAGAGAGAGAGAAAGAGAAAGGGGGAAGAAGGGGAAGAGGGAGGAAAGGAAGGAGGGAGGGAGGGAGGGAAGCAGAGAGAGGGGGAGAAAGAGAGATACAATCCCTCATTTTTCACAACCTTCTCTCCTCCTCCCTCAAGCACACAATAAAGTTACAAATGTGTTGTCTTTCCTCAGATGGACTTTCTGTTCTTGGGCACTCATTATATGTGTCTGTTCAGACAGGCTGTGCACTCCAACTCTGGCACCAGAGTAGCCCACTCCAGACTTTACCAAACAGCTTTCTTAATATCTCAGGTCTGATAGGCAGCAAAACCATGTGGGTACCACACAGCAGGGGAAAGATTTGAGAAAATCTCCAAAGAACAGAGGGAGGCAATTCTCTCTAGTCATTCTTCTCTCCAAATTTTAATCTCTGAGTTAGCCTGCATCTCTTCAAATGCAACATGCCAGATGCAGCATGTTCTTCCACTCAAATGCCCCACTATCTCAGGTCATATTAAGCAGCTTCTCTTTGCTGCCGTCTAATGAGGATGATCATATGGTGAGGTAGGGAGCTGGCAAGATCCTATTACTACAGTACAAGCCAGCTCTGAACACAGGAGCACTTTTTGCCAGCTTCCCACAGGACATTTACCAGGGATTATCCCAAGGATAGAGAATTCAACCTGGACGCTCACTCTCTACACAAAACAGATGGCTCACCCAAGATCATCTTCCTCCCAAATGCTAATAAAGCTGGCCTGAAACAGAAAAGGACTTAATTTTTAAAGAGCTTTTAGGACTTCAGATACATGGAAATAATAGAGAAGTGTTTAAATTGTAACTTTTCTGCTGAAAGCTCAGTTGTAAATAGTGATTGTTCGGTAAATATTACCTAAGCAGCCTAATTCTAGAGGGAACCCTTACTGTCCTCAGCACCAGGGCATTTTCCCCCTCAAGTTAGTTTTAATGGCCTCACATCTGTCTCCTGATTATGCAACTGGTAAAGCTCTGTTTTCCTATAGTTTCAGTCCCAGCAATTATGAACTTGCTGGCAATGCAGTGTGACCTTGCTTAAGTTGGCAAAAGTGTAGGTTCTTAATACATCACATTTACAGACAACATTAAGAACTCCCACACAATTCAGTCTTACACTATTGAGAACAGAAACAGCCTATTAAATCCTCTAAAATTCTCTTCAAGCACTGTAGCAGGTACTCCAATGCCTTACATCCAAGACCAGAATGATTAGGAAAAATGATCTGGATCTGAAGAAAGAAAATAAAGCAATTCCTCTAGTATCCTCATCTTAGGATCATACCAAGGTGTAGCAGCTTATCCAGCTTGAAAGTAAGCACAGTAATGAAAACAAAAGCCATGTCTCATTACTTATTGATTTAGGTAGTTGCTGCAAAAGAAAGATCAGCAGTTCTACCTTCAAACAGTGGGGCTGCCACTGTGATATGAGCAAAAGCCAAAAAGCTGGCAGGTGGCCAGGAAAATCAGACAGTTCAAAGAAAGTTAGGACATTAACAACTGTGAGCTAATGTACAATCTATGCTCTGTTCAAGGTCTGGGTCTACTGCAATATTCTCTCTTTGTTCATTCTAATTAACTCATATTCACATTTACATGAGTACACATACATACACACACACAGAGACAGACAGAAAGACAGACAGACACATATAGAGATAGTGTGTGGGAAGCTACATTATTGTCTTTATCTTGTGCTTACTTAAAAGGCAACAGTGTTATTCAAATTAGTATCCTTTGGGATGACAGCAAAGGAACCCTATTTCCCAGACAGGGTACTATGATAATGAACAGAGATCTGTTACTTCTTCCTAACACCACTGTCAATCCTCTCCCCTTCTCCCCGCTATCTCTCTCAGAAACCAGTAAGCAGTACATCAAGAAGCAGTATAGACTTCTGAACCTGTATCTCTCTCTCCCCTTAAGAGACCATTTTTTATTCAGATATTGAAAGCAAAAAGAAATTGACAAGGCCCTAAAGCACTATAATTAGCTCAGTGTCCTTTTTGAGATTATGTCAGAGGCTTGCATGCTACTATGGAAAGGTCCTTGCTTTGTCCTGAAGGATGGGAAACATTAGATTATACAAACCAAAAATTCTTGTTCACAGATAGTTTTCTTCTTGGATTCATACTTTTAAAGCTATCTCTCAGCAGATAGTAATATTAAAGCTCCACCAGCCCACATTTGCAAATGTGAAAAGGTCAATCAATAAATTTGTGAAGAAACTCCATTCCCAATACCCTGTAAGTGCTGCTATCCAACTGCCTAGAAGCCAACATCACCACTGCCTATCACTACTATCAGCCACTGAGGACCTTGCATTATATCCATCCAGGCCATTTCATTCTTACAACCAATCTCTGGGGAGGTGTCTCTAATGCCCATTTTATAGATATACATCCGGAGGTTCAGTGATACCAATTAACTTGCTCAAAGGCATGTGGATCTCCAAACACACCTGCATTTTATTTCTTGTTATTCACAGAATCAATTGAAATGAAGTTCTTTCTCAATCCATCCAAGACCACCACATACAAAAAAAAAAAAACTGAAAGCAAAGGAATAGCATCCTACAGGTGCACAACCCACTTTAAACCTCAAAACAAATCCATCAAACAAAACAGATAGATGAAACATATCTGCATTATAACTAGATTCATTTTAAATAGGCCCTGATTTATATACTTCTTTTCCAAAAACTCAGACAGCAATTCTTATGGCTAAAGCCAAGCATGCTTGCTCCTGCCAAAACTGTCTCCCACACAAGACACTTCTCTCCCCTCAGCAGATTGCTTCAAATGCTTTCAATTGCATAGTACACTTTCCTAGCTATAGAAAAGCAAGTGGTATCAATACCACATGGTCTCTGTCCTCTAAGATGTTCACAGATGTAAACTGCCACTGCAAACAGGAAAGATGCAGGCATCTAATGAACAGGAGTAAATACTGAGGGTTCATGCTTAACCAATATGGAACTTGACAAAGAGCAGTTGGTGCTGTGCTGAGACAGGGAAGGTGAAATTTAGGCTTTTTGTAACAGAGGAATGAAGGAAATAGTACTTGAGTAGGAGGAACCTGTGAAGAATCCAAAGAATAAGTGGTCTGTATAAAGGTAAGGCTGTGCCTTGGGAAGGGCTATAGTGGTCCTATTGCAGGAACATCAAGCAGGGATGAACTAGGAAGAATCAGAACTAGGATCAGCAGCCATGGTATCCTGAACAACTACTGATTGAGGCACTGGTCTGGAATCAACTGAACTTCCCAAACCTAAATGCCACCCATCTGAATAAACTCAGCTTATAGATTTCAGCTCTTGCTCATGCTACCCTTTGCCCCAAATTAAACTGCTGGACCAGGAACTCTTTTTTTCAGTGCACCTTCAGAATTAGGGCCAAGACAGAAACACACGACAACCCATTGTCTCCAGGAGAAACATGTTCCTCCTTGGCATGGTAGCTCTTGCCTTTGAAAGGCAATGAACCTTTCAAACAGTAGTGGAATTCCCAGAGAATTACATAAAACACCAACTGATTAGCCTTACAACTATTCATTCATTATAAATCTAACAAGTATGGATAACCCTTACCTCTAAAAGAAATCAATATAACTTCCTGGGAAGAAAGTTTATGGTTTTCTATAGCCAACTTGGTATAGCTATAAAAAATATACGAAACTGCCAGGTGCCGGTGGCTCACACCTGTACTCCAAGCTACTCAGAAGGCTGAGATCTGAGGATCAAAGTTCAAAGGCAGCCCAGGCAGGAAAAGTCCATGAGACTCTTATCTCCAATAAACCACCAGAAAATCGGAAGTGGCACTGCAGCTCAAATGGTAAAACACTCGCCTTGAGCTGAAGAGCTGAGGGACAGCGCCCAGAGTTCCAGCCCCACCACCACCAACAACCAAAAAAAAACCCCATGAAACTGAAGCTACTATGGGTAAAGAGAGGGGTCAATAATGACCACAAGTGGGCAGAAACTATTGTAAACGGTAAAGCATATTTCAGTGTTTTAAGCCAAAATTACAATATTATGTGCAACTTCTAAATGCCCATACATTTGTGAGTCTGTCATAGATAATATGGTGATACCACATGAAAAAAGAGAATGAGCTGGGCATCAGTGGCTGACACCTATAATCCTAGTTACTCAGTAGGCTGAGATCTAAGGACTGCAGTTCAAAGCCAGCCTGGGAAGGGAAGTCTGTGAGTTCTTACCTCCAATTAACCACCAAAAAAAAAACAGTAATGGCACTGCAGCTCAAGTGGTAGAGTCCTAGCCTAGAGCACAAAAAGCAGCACCCAGGCCCTGAGTTCCAGCCCCAGGACTGATACAAAAATTAAAAACTGAACAACAGAAAAAGGAAAAGGCATGAGAGAGGGAATAAGACTGGGTCATTACAAAGGAAATAGTGGATTGCATCACATCATTAGAAATAATTTTTAATAAAGTAAGAGCATCATTTCACCTTATAGTGACCGCTTACAGTGATACATACAAGGCTTCCACCTGGGGACAAGTGTTCACTCTCATTCCTTTTATATCAAAAAGAAAGAGAATTAAATTAGTTATATTTTTAGCAGAGAGAATGGAAGAAAATTTCCAAAGGACGTTCATTGTCCCCATTCAATACAAAGATTTAGATATAAATAACATGGTTTTCCTTCTCTTTGTGCAGGATATTCATTCTACTCAGTTTATATTTGACAAAGAACGGCAGTGTATTTTCAAAAGGAATACCAGGAATGTATTTTTTTCCTTCACCCTAAATTTAAGTCAGACAACAGCACTGATTTTTATACCTAGGAGAAATCCCCACCAAGACCAATTGTGTTTGAGCTCATTGGGATATAAATGCTGAGTGTCAAAGAAGTCTCTTTAAATACTACAGTCAGTGTTGGGGGGCTCAGAAAAGCTCTCTGAGACAGCATCAGGGAAGAATCCCAGCAGATCACAAGCAGCAAAGAAGTTGAGCATACACATAGAAGCTGGTATGGGATCCATGGCTACAAATTTAGTCAAGGAGGCATCCTAAAAGGAGTAAGTATCTATCTTGTTTTTTTCCTAATGGACAGCTTATGTTACAGCAAACTTCTCTGAGACCACAGGGCAATCTGCCCACCAAATTAACAGATGGCTTCTAAAGAGGAATGCAAAAATGGTGCAGAGCCTACCGTTGCCACATTCTTATCACACATCAACATTTCTTTCCAAATCACCTTGTTTAATAGTTGGAAAGACTGGCTGTTATAATCCTCCATATCTAAAACCCACAGACCTGCTGTGGATGAAGACACGTGCTCAGAAAAGCCTTTACCTAGACAGTGACTCATTAGGACACGGGAGTATCAGGGTAAATGCAACATCGTGATGAAATGAAAAAGCAGAGGCTGGTCTTCTGAGTCATAAATTAACAATGAACCGTTTAAATCTCGTAACCTAACAACTTGGTGTATTTACCCATTACAGCTAATTTAGGGCATATCTTCTCCATGAAACAAGAAGAATCTAAACATAAAAATAATTGTTTTAACTAACAGCTGTTCTATCATCTCAAGCACATCCACAAATCCACAACAGAGCAGAGGGCAAAAGGAGTCTTATAAAGCAAACCTCAATTTGAATTCACCTACATATACGAAATACTACACTTCCTTTCATCAGTTGCTACTAAAGATAGTTATTTACTATTTGAGGAAAGTGCTGCATTTTTACAGCACCAAATAGAGCAATATTAAACATATGATGTGGGACTAAACACCTATACACAGAATTTCTCAACCATTGGAACTATAACAATTCTGCAACCACACTTCAAGGTTAAGACCAAGACCAATGCATGAGGAGAATTTACCTCACCACCGTAAAGTATGCCTTAATGAGAAAAGAAACCAGACACCAACGGCCCAAATCTGCAAACCTAGCTACTCAGGAGGCAGACTCTGGGAGTATCTGGGGAAAAAATTCAAGAGATTCCATCTCAACCAAGAGAAAGATTCAGTGGTGAACACGTGTTTTCCAGGTGATATGGCATACTGAGATGGGGAGGATCATGCTTCCAGACCAGCTCAGGCAAACATTCATGAGATCCCCCACACCTCAACCAAAAAAGCTGGGTGTGGTGGCACACATCATCCCAGTTATGGTAGAAAACACAAACTGGGAGCACAAGTTCAAATTGGACCAAGCAAAAAACAAGACCTTATCTCAGAAATAACCAGGGTACAACAGGTTGGAGGCACAGTTCAAATGTAAAACACCTGCCTGGCAAGCACAATGTCCTGAGTTCAAATCAGAGTACTGCAAAAATAAAAATAAAAAGTAAACAGAGAAAAGGAAGCAAGAGTTTAAGACTTGTTGTTAAATGTAGCCTGATGACCATGATATCTAGATCAATTAGAAGACACCTCATTTGTAGAAAGAAGCTCAACTATAGGTGCCCTCTGATACTTGCCTCTATGATTCCACCATCTGCAATACACTTGATCAACTATTTCCCACCAATAAATCCAGACCTCTGTTAGAGTCTGTTAAATGTTACACCAAAAGGAAGTCATTCAATGATAAGAACAGCACTCAAACAAATGAAGCTCTCACTAAATACTGATTTTTCAGCTTATTCCTAATTCAATAGCCTTTGGTGTCAAGGAGGTTTCTTATTTTGTTGTTGACTACTATTTCTTTGCTATTAATAAAGGAGCAGAGAAGCAAATACGTTATTGCAAATTGATCTCCTTTACTTGGAGAAAAACTTCAACTATCTTATGCATGTTACCAGATAAATTCCTAAACAAGCCATATTCCTAAACTGCTTGTTCAAGGCTATCCTAATGGACTTTGCTATTATTACTAATATCATCAGCACTATTATTATTATTATTATCTGGCCGACAACACCTCCAAATTATCCAATACTAACACTCAATGAGGTAGAAGTTCTACCACATTAAAAGCTCTTTCTTCCATCTGTTGTTGTGGCTTAATCATGTATTAAAAAAAAACTTCAGATACCTCTAAGATTAGCTAAGATTCAGACTGCTTCCCAATAGCAATCTGTTTTGTGTTCTTCTTATTTTTTTTAATATATAGGGTCTCAATCTCCCTATATAGCCCAAGCTGACTTCAACCTCCTGATCATCCTGTCTCAGCCTCCTAAAAGCTGGGATTAGAGGCATGTGCTGCCAAACAGCAACAAGATTCTTTTGAAGAAAGGGCAGAGGACTATCTTTTTATTTTTCTTTTTTTCTGGGTGTGGGGAAAGGCAGTCATGGGGACTGAACTCTGGGCCTGAACACTGTACTGAGCTTTTTCACTGGAAGTTAGTGCTCCAATACTTTGAGCCACAGCACCACTTCCTTTTTCTGGTGGTTAACTGGAGATAAAAATCTCTTTCCAGGGCTGGGGGTTTAGCCCAGCAGAAGGGCGCCCGCCCGGCGCGTGCAAGGCCCTGCCTGGGTTCAGTCCTCAGCCCTGGAAAAAAAAATCTCTTTCCTGCCCCAACTGGCTTCAAACCACAATCCTCAAATCTCAGCCTCCTGAGTATAGGACTATAGGTGTGAGCCACTGGCTGAATATATTTGTCTTACATCTCCAGAATATGAAAAGTTAAACATATCAGACTCAATTAACTATTCCATCATAATTAATGATACCAATATTATTCTTTCTACTCTTACAACATAGAAATCAACACAGAATTTGTTCTCTTTGTTAGTAATTCTTGAAACTTCGAGATTTACTTTCAGTATGATCATCTCAATTTTCAAGTTTAGCAAATAATTGTTCTTGATCAATCTTACCACCAAAATAAAATCACCTCCAAGTCCTGATTGTTGTCCCAAGACCCTTCATTCTCTAACAAAGCTAAGTAGTTCTAGTATTAAGAAGCAATGAAGAAGAAACATTTTTTAAAGCCACAAAGCAAATGAAGAAGAGTTGAGGTACATTTTTACAATTTCCCCCCAAAATTTAGTTTGCTACATGCAGAATCTATTTCACTAGGAGGGTTTGTGGCAAATGTTCTCTATATGATTTTCTAAAACAGGGTATCATCCTGGGCAGGTTTTCCCCTAGCCCTATCAGCCCCCATGTTTTTACTTAAAGCTACCTGAACAGCAATCCCCTTTATACTCTTCTAAGATTACTGAACTACCTTAGCAAATTGAAAGGGAAGAGCTTAAAGCTGATTGGATTTATTTTTTAAACAACTGTACTTTTGATTCTACATCAGGGAATGGTAAGAAATAAACATTACTATAAAGAAAGACAAAACCAGACTTAAGTCTCTACACAGAGAACTGATGACTATAGCAAAGTCGTATACCACGAACTCATAGGACACAGAAAGTTAATGCCTCTGGGAAGATGTAGACCTCCATGTGGCTAGGCACCAGTAATAAAATGAAGCAGGCAGAAAAATACATAGAAGTTATTCAGCTGGGCACCAGTAACTCATGCCTGTAATCCTAGCTACTCAGGAAGCTGAGATCTTAGGATCACGGTACAAAGCCAGACCGGGCAGGAAACTCCATGAGACTCTTATCTCCAATAAACCACTAGAAAACCAGAAGCAGAGCTGTGACTCAAAACAGTAGAGTGCTCGCCTTGAGCTAAAGCGTGCAGGGACAGTGCCCAGAGTTCAAGCCCCATGACCAAGAAAGAAAAAAAAAGTTCAAAAGCATAACTATTTTCCATCAGGTGCTATGAGCAATGAGAATTGCCAGGCATAACTGACTACAGAAGATTAAAACAAGAGGTGAAACTAACTCCCACAATATCCTGCTAGCCTGAGGAGAGCACTATTTCTGGCTACACTGCTTCTATGTCCTAGCTCACCAACAAACACCAGGTTAGTGCATTCCACTTATACCTCTACAAGATGATAAATTCCTCAACCTCCACCTTACCCTAAACCATGAGGGGCTACCATAAGAGGTCACATGATCAGAGTATTTTATGACTCAGGCTATCTTCATCATAAAGTCACTACTTGAATCAAGAGCCCACCACTAGCTGATGTTCTGCAGCACACCCACTCAAATCTTACACACAGACTGTTCAAAAACAGGTTAAGTTCAAATCACCATCCCAAGTGTGTACAGTCAAAGTAAATTTTCCTCATGGCAGTATGAGGACTCTGCCAGCTCCTCACAAATACAGGTGCAAATAAAGCATTGAGCTAGAACACTATTTTAAGGCAAGCATCAACCAAAGCCCTATAGTTACACAGACTGTTTGATCCAGTCAAAATGGGTACAGATACAACCTAGTTCAACACATACTAAGATACGAAACCAACCCAGATGCCCCTCAGTAGATGAATGGATCAAAAAAAATGTGGTGTGTGTGTGTGTGTGTGTGTGTGTGTGTGTATCAAGAGAGAGAGAGAAAGAGCGAGAGAGAGATTCTATGCCTCCATCAGAAAGAATGACACTGCTCATTTGTTAGGAAATAGAAAAACTTGGAAAAAATCATATGAAATGAAGTAAGCCAGACTCAGAGAAATATAGGTCCCATGGTTTCCCTTAACTGTAATAACTAGTATATGTCTAGGACAAAAAGAAGAGGTCAAAAGCTATGTACATATGATCACATACATAACCTGATGCTAAGCGGAATGAACCCCAAGATAGGGACACAACGTATTTTATCTTTCTTGCTGTTCTTGTTAATGTACTTATAATGTACTATGTGATTTTTTTTGTTTCTTTGTATGTTCTTCCCCCGTGATACAACCCCTGTTGTCATTGTATTTGATTCCTGGTATCCTACATCTTGTATATACATTTTCCTAATTGGGGGAGGGGAAGGGAGTAACAAAATGCTGAAGTAAGGATACAGGATGACCCATTGTAACAATGAGATGTACAAGACACTATATTAAAAACAAACTTTACAACTTTGTTGGGGGGGGGGAGGGATGGTAGGGGAAAAACAAAGGAAGGGTTAACAATGCTCGATAGAAAATGGACTCATTACCTTGCTCATGTAACCGTAACTGTTCTATACAGTATCTTTACAATAAAAAATATATATTAGAAAAGAAAACATTGGGAAGAAAAATCTACATGAACTTTAATTAATATCTTCAGCACAGGGTTAAAGGTATAGATAGGTACAACATGTGCTAATCATGTTTAAGGCCCCGGGTTCAATCCTTAGCAGCAAAAAATTAACTTTTAAATAAAGCCTCAAACTTGGGGAATCTTACCCTTTTTTTAACTTTAAATTCATACAACCCAGGGGAGGTTTTTCATTAAGCCCCAACACATACAACTGCTTTTCAGTTGTCAACAACCAACATGTGAAAATAAATATAGTCACTAAGAGTGCAGTAATGTTCCTATAGCCAGCAGGCATTTAGCTGATGCCAACCCAGAAGGCAGGAAGCCAAGCTATGAAGACCCAACATTTGAAAGGAAGACAGCTCTACTCAGTAACACAATTGGACATGATGCAAAGGCAGAAAGAGGCCAGACTACCTGTCTCTAAATTCAAAATCTACATCAGTATCTGCCTCCCAAAGCTGCTTTAGAAAGGTACTTAGTTCTTCTTTAACTACAATAATTGATCCTGTTTTTAAACAACAACCAAAAAAGGGAATGGCTCTACCTTAATTGCTATTTCCGTGGCAGTATTTCTGTGTGCTAAGTGTATCCATACTAGGAAAGGGAGGAAAAATTGGAAGAAGACTAAAACTACAAAAAGAATTCTGACTTGTCCCTTCCTTTGTTCTTCCTATTGAGAAATGTCTTCTGCCAAGCTTTACATTAGGCATCAACAGGGGAAAAGGTCAATTGAGGTAAAGAGGACAGCTGGGAACACTCCTATTGAATCCTATGTCCTAAGATCCTATCCAGATGTTCATTCTTAGATGCTTTAACTCTAGGAGACATAGCAGCAGAAAAATTCCTGTGAAGGCAGAAGAGACCAATAGATACTATCTGTTTTCTTCTTTCTGAGTCTAAGCATGCCTTTGCCTCTGCTTCCAGATCACCAGACAATAGATACTGAATGATACAGAGGTGATGTCTGAAAGAATAAAACAAACCTGAAGCAGGCTGAAGAACTACAAATGTGCAATATGGAATCAATCCATAAGCAGTTAGCAAGCTGATGTAAAAAAATATTGCACAGATTCTGAATTCAATCTGGACTTTTTTTTGGGGTGGGGAATCAATTGTGGGGCTTGAACTCTGGGCTTCAGTGCTGTCTCTGTGCTCTTCAGCTCAAAGCGAGCATTCTACCACTTGAGCCACAGCGCCACTTCCGGTATTCTAGTAATTTTACTGGAACTAAGTCTCATGCACTTTCCTGCCTGAGCTGGCTTTTTTTTTTAATTGTAAAGATACTATACAGAGGGGTTACAGTACAACTATGTTTATTGCAGAATTATTTACCATAGCTAAGATATGGAACCAACTGGGCTGGCTTTGAACCATGATCCTCAGATCTCAGCCTCCTGAGTAGCTAGGATTACAGGGGTGAGCTGGAGCCTAGCTAATCTGGGAATTTTTTTATGATAAAAAGGGCAAAGCAAAGAAGCTATTTATTTCAATAAAAACGGTTGTATCCTAAAGTCATATAGAGATGAAGGGAGATCAAATAAGACTCCATAGCCCAAAGGGGAAAAACTAGTATTTCCTGAAACAATCCACTATAATTTACTTCTAACATACTTCAGTATGGCGAATACTATATAAATTTACTTAGATGAGGTCCCCAGGATAGATTTACAAAGATACAAAGTAGTAACACTGGACATAGTAGTACATGCCTGTAATCACAGCTGCTCAATGAACAGATGTTGGAGGATATGCAGTTTGATGCCAGTCTGAACATTAGTGAGACTCTACCTCAGAAATAAAAACATAAAAGTACAGAGGAATGTAGCTTGAGTGATAGAATGCAAGTATGAGGTCCCTGGATCAACCTCCGGTAAAAGAAAATAGAAAGCAGAAAGATTACAAAGGGCTGTAGATAAAGGAAATGGGTACTTTTGTTTAGTAGGTACAAACGTTCTGTTTGGGATGATGAAAGGTTCCGAATAATGGTGGTTCTGTTATATACTGAATGGGCTGAATGCCAATAAACTGTGCTTAAAATAACTAAAATTATATATGTTATCATAAAAAATAGTATTTATTTTGCATCTGTAATACTATGTGTGCGAGCTGAATTTCAGGGAAGTCATCTAATTTGCTTTTTAATATACAGTTTTTGGAACAGTTAACTAGCATAAAAAGTGTTAAGGACTAAAATCCAAAAATGACTAGGATAAGCCTATCTACAGTCTAAAATTAAATCAACAATCAACTCTGCTAATTTGCATAATGAATACCAAAATGAGCTCCTGTCCAGTAAACTAGTTATTTGTTAATTAGTGTAATGAGTGTGAGAAATACGGTTCCATTGATAAAACTAAAGGTATTCAAGATATGTAAGATGAGCTAAATTAAGGATACTAGGTACCCTTGCATAAATAGGGCATAAGAATCTAAGGTGGCTTACCCCAAGATAACCCCATCGTTAAATCTCTAATTATTAAATGGAACTGAGTCAAACCTTCCCTTAAAGAGATTTCTTTCTTGAGTGGAGCAAACATAGGCCAAAGCTTCCTACCTTTGGGAAGCTCGAAGTGAACATTTCTTTATAGAGTAAAATCAAAGCACCTAAAAAGAAAATGAAGAACTAGGACTTTATCAACCTTGCAGAACAGCCTTAAGGCCTCTTTGGGACTCCATACTAAATGTCTGTGTAGACAGTACAACTGGCCTGAGACCTGCTTTCATTAAGATCTTTGGTGCCATTATCTATCTAAGATTTATATTCAATAAACTAACTTAGGTCCACTGTAACATCTCATCTTTCACAAAGATGGGAGATCACCTTTAGAAAAGAGATGTCCAACTCTGAAAACCAGAAAATATTAGATACCCTTACATTTATGGCTAGGTACAAAAAAACTGTTTTCCACAAACATTCACAGAACTAAATCTCAAATACAGTATGAAAGCCAAACCCAGAAGAATTTTTTTATTGTGAAAATACCATACAGAGGGGTTATAATTACACGAGCAAGATAATGAGTACATTTCTTATCAAGCATTGTTGCCTCCTCTTTTGTTTCCCCTTCCCATATCCTCCCCCCTAAGCCGTGTGCCCCCCCGCGCCAAAGTTGTAAAGCTCATCTTTTTTTTTGGGGGGGGGTCCAGTCATGGGGCCTGAACTCTGGGCCTGGGCACTGTTCCTCAGATCTTCAGCTCAAGGCTAGCGCTCTACCACTTGTGCCACAGCGTCACTTCCAGCTTTTTTTCTTTTTGCTTATATGGTGCTGAGGAATCAAACCCAGGGCCTCAGGCATGCAAGGCAAGCACTCTACCACTGAGCCACCTTCCCAGTCCATAAAGTTCATTTTTTGACATAACATCTTGTACATCTCATTGCTGCAATGGGTCCACCTGTATCCCTATTTAAACGATTTGTTTTTTCCCTTCCCTTCCACAAATGATACCAACATCAAATACAGTGAAAACATGGGTTATACTGTGGGGGAGGGACATACAAAGCAACAAAGAAATCATCTTATAAACATGTTAGAAACAATAGCAAGAAAGAAAAACCATTTGAATCCTTATCTTGGGGTTCATTTTGCCTAACATTAACTTATCTGATCTTTTCTGTTTGTCTCAGACATATACTAGATATTGCAAATAGGGAAAGCATGGGACCTATGTTTCTTTGGGCCTGGCTTACTTCACTTAATATAATTTTGTCCAAGTCTTTCCATTTTCTAACAAATGGGGAAATGTCATTCTTTCTGATGGAGGCATAGAATTCCATTGTGTATATATATGCCACATTTTCTTGATCCATTCATCTACTGACAGGTATCTGGGTTGGTTCCATACCTTAGCTATGGTAAATAATGCTACAATAAACGTAGTTGTGCTGGTAGCTTTAGTATGGTCTTGTTTGTGATCATTCGGGTAAATGCCCAAAAGTGGGATTTCTGGTAAACCCAGAAGATTCTATATCTGCTTTTAAATAGCACATAAGGTCCAGTGTTAAATGTTCTAGAATTTGGAATTAGCGGATGTAATATTTTGAATGTCTTTTTTTCTTTTTGGGTCCGGTCATGGGGCCTGAACTCTGGGCCTGGGCGCTGTCCCTCAGCTCTTCAGCTCAAGGCTAGCGCACTACCACTTGAACCACAGCACCACTTCCGGTTTTTTTTTCCTGCTTATGTGGTGCTGAGGAATGGAACCCAGGGCCTCAGGCATGCAAGGCAAGCACTCTAACACTGAGCCACCTTCCCAGCCCCTTGAATGTCTTTTGATGAAGCTAATTTATAATATTTCATATAGACAGAACACTACAGCAGACCATATCTATCCGTATTTTACTATTATGGTAACATGAATAGAAGGACTTAGCCCTGAAGTAATGACCTAGAAATACAAAGAATATAATGGCTTAAAAACAAACCTAGTTTAATAGCCTGAAATTTCAAGATGTTAAACCCCTAATCATTCTACTTTAGAAGGTCACTGATGTCTGCACATACATGGCAGTCACTTGGCACTATGTTCAAAGACAGACACAAAAGAAAGTCACCAAATTTAGAGATAAGGCTTATGACACCATTTAAGAAAGTTCCTATTATTTTATACATGAAGAGATGTCAGCTGATTTGACACACCAAAATCCATTTAGATATTTTTAAATGGTCTAAGGGCAAACAATAATTTATTTTAGTGGTATTAAAAGCTCTCTTTCTTCTTCCTAAAGAAGGACTCAGAACAAAGTACTCAGAACAAAGGGACTACTCTGTTAATGACCAGTGACTTCTTATGACTAGAGTTGGAAATAAAGCCTATTTGTCAAGTTTCAGTTATCTTGAAAAGAACACAAGAATTCTGTTACCTGTATTTGCATCTATATCTCCCTTAAACATTTTTTGAGGAATAACTGACCTTTTCCTTCTTTTTCAGGATAAAGTCCAAGGTCAAACAAGATATGAGAGATCAAAGGCATCACTGAATCTATAAGGGAATAATAATTGAGTCTATCACGCACATCAAAAAAAAAAAGCAAATTTTAGTTAAGCTGGAAGCAGGAGGTGGATCCAGGACTTGTAAGCCATATACACTCTCCCTTCAAAATCAGAGCATTATGTAGAAAAGAGTTCCAACAAAAAGTACAATGATGAGAAAAGAACTCATTAAGAGCTAAAAATAAACTCTAATTCACAATATGCATAAGGATTTAACAAAAAAAAAGGAAAACAAGATGTAAAATTGCATCTGCTAAGCTAACCATGCCCTCATGGAAATTATCCCCCACCCCCACATAAGCTGAAATCTGTGATGACTGAATGAAGTAATGCTTTGAATGTTTTCAATGAATATTTCAACAGAAAAGCAAACAAAACAAAAAGATAGCAATTTCTTTCCTAAGTTCTCTGATCTACAAACACTGCACTAATACTGGGCTTCTTTATAGATTCTCTGTATTTCTTGAACTTCTTAGTAGTACTTGTGATTTATATTAAAGGCATATATATATATATATATATATATATATATTAAGGAATATGATGTTAACAAAAGTACAAACATGCCACAACTGGCTAGATTTTATCTAACCAATATTTCAATGCCAAATTTAACAACTTGTTGGATTTCCAGGACAGTAACAGTCCACTGGGGAAGCCCAGATGAGGGTACCTTTCTTTTTTAAGTCAAGCAAATTCATTTGAATAGCATGCACACAGTATCATGTAGAACAATTGCTCCATGAACAAGTACTCTATTTCACAGACTAGTGTACTATTATTTGTTATCTTCCAGTGTTACACTGCTTCTTAAAACTCTACCAAAATGTATTTAATTATAAGAATGGCAGATAGAGCACAACTGTAATCCCAGAACTTGGGAAACTGAAGTAGGAGGATCTCAAGTTAGAGGCTAGCCTAGGCTATACAATGAGATCCTGTCATAAACAGTAATTTATTACAGATACCACTGTCAATAAAAGGGGCCTCCAGCCTCCAATAGCGTCAAAATATTGACACTCTAAAACTTTACAGAGTAAAAAGAAAAAAAATAAGTAAAACATACTAATTAAGTCACTACACAGACCTAACAAATCAAGTGGCACTCACAAGTAAAATGCCAGAAAATCTTTGTTAAGGTTGACCTTTACGTTGGAAAGGTAGCTCTGAGGGTTTCTATAGCTCTCAGGATCCAGGAGCAGCAGTGCACTCATCTGAAAGTCAATTAATGTCAATGGAGCTCAAGAGAAATTGCCAACTTAGGAAGCACAGCTTTAGTTTCAATGACCAACGAGCTGTACAGGAATATTCAAAGGAAATGCCCCTGAAAGGTACCAATGAAAAATACCCACACTGTATTCAGAATTTAGCCAGTCTATAAAAGGAAAAAAATATTAAGGGCTAGGAATGTGGCTCAGTAGTAGAGTGTTTGCCCAGCATCCATGAAGCCCTGGGTTGGAATCCTCAGCACCACATACAGAGAAAAAGAAATGGCGCTATGGCTCAAGTGGTAGAATGCTAGCCTTGAACACAGAGAGGCTCAGGGACAGTGCCCAGGCCCTGAGTTCAAGCCCCAGGACTGGCCAAATAATGATAATGTAAATAATAATAATAATAGGAGGAGGAAGAGAAAGAGGAGGAAGGAGGAAGAGGAAGAGGAGGGAGGAGGAGGAGGAGGAAAAGGAGGAGGAGGAAGAGGAGGAAGAGGAGGAGAAGGAAGGAGGAGAAGGAAGGAGGAGAAGGAGGAGGAGGAGGAGGAAGAGGAGGGGAAGAAATTAAAAAGAGAACGAAAGTTGTCAGAATAAAAATACGTTGATCTGGTACTAGGTGACACTGTATAAACTGCTTTGTTAAATGGTAACTCCTTTGTATAGCTACTTAAATTTAAAAAATCTTAAGTGGGGTAACTCAATATTCATCTATGAGGGAGCATCCAGCAATGGCATATGCCACCATAAAACTCTCCTCCTTTGCTTAAGTACTGTTTTCATCTAAGGGCAATGAGGACCAATTGATACAAGAATTATTTTCTGTCCCCAAACATAGCATTTGTAAAATTGTTATATGTGGAAAAGACTCACAGCTAGAATCAGCAGAAACTGACATGGCCTTTACAAGGGCAAACTCCTGTAAGTAACCCTTCCTGCTTTTGTTTCCCCATGTACTTCCTGGCCACTGTCCCAAAATTTATCATCCTCCAAAGTCCAAACATGTCCTTACAGTAGGCATTAAATCCTGAGTTCAAATCACAGAAATCTGAAAGTGTTATATAACTGTCTGGTGAGCATGAAGCCTGACCTATAAACACACACAGCTTTTCTGACACCTTTCTGATTAAAAAGCACACTGAAGCCAGTAAAATAACCTGTTTGATAAGTCACTATCCACCAGCCCATCCAGCCCTACTTATTCCAACTCTCCTCAGAATTCCTCACCATTGACACTATGGACACCTAACTGACTGGAAATCTATTTTCAAATTAACATTTATCAAAACAGCCTGTGTTCACTGTGACTGACTTCGTTCCTGAAAATAAATGATCTTAAATTTGAAGGTATTCATTAGACTAATAACAATACCACTTATGTGTTTCAATCCTGAGGAGCTAAGATTCGATGATTTAAGTAGGAAGAGAGACACCTATACCATTAAAATAACATTTGAAAATCTCAGTGTTACAAAAGGATAAACAAAAAAGAAAAACAGCTTTAAAGTTCTCAGGAAGCTAGGAACACTCAAATACAAAAAGGAAAAAGGAAAATTTTACTACACTAGCTTACAGGGGGGAAAAGGAAGGCTTTGGTTATTATACAAGGCACTTCCTATACAGAATTAGTCAAAGTGTGAAAGTCTGCAAAGCCTTTGCAGGATGCCTGCAGTTTATATTTGTCAGCTTTGGTTTGTCTTTCTTTTTTACCTGAAAGTTTCCATAGGGGTAGCTCAGAATCCACCCCACATAGTCCACAGATCAAGAATCAGTACCACACAAAGACAAAACAAGCAACACACATTACCTGAAGTCTCTAACTGTAACTCTCTAACCTTTCCTGTAGAGTAAAGGGGGAAATAACCATGACAGAACAATCTAAACTGGAGGCTTTAAAACCTAATTACACAGACATATTCTCTCTCAGAGACCGAGAAGATTGGCCAGTGAAGATGCATGCAGCCTACTGACTTTTAAGCTTGACATCTCTGATCTTGGTACCCAGGAATTAACTCATCAGATAGCAGTGCTTGAGGACAGGGCAGTACTTGAAACTTAAGCTTGCATCAAATTAAGCACTACAGTTATAGTACCTCTCTCATCCATCCCAAGGCCAAACAGCTAGACACCAAAATCCCTGATTTCCATGTTTACAACTGTAAAACATCTGAACATATGTAAAAGTTTCAGAAAAAGACAGACAACTCCCAGGTATGTAAAACATTCTGAGACTCAACTATAGAGATTCACATTAAACATATCTGGACAGGGGCCAGGCTCTGATTACCTTATTGGCAATCACAGGTGACTCCAGTACAGGTTCCCCAGTAGATATAATTCAAGAGAGGCCCTATGATTCCCAGAACTGATTGGGTTTCAAAATCACTTGGGGAGCTCTTTAATGAAAGACTCCCACACCCAGCATTTACAATTTTTAACTCCCCTTCATAAGGACGTACTACAAGATTGGGGGACCACTGAGATAAATTCACAATCATAGATTATGTTTCTAGAGAAACCTGGATATTCTTCTTCATTTTATGTAGTTTTCAATTAATCCTGAACTTTAAAATTCATGCTTACTTTCCAGAAAAGACATATTCATCAAAAATCTCCACTCAGTAACCCTGTAAACGGCATACATCTCAATATAAATTAATCATCCTGTGCTTAACTTTGAAAGAGGTAAGGAGAAAGCATCCAAGTAAAGAACCCAAAAGTGAATTCTAATCATTGCTCTATTACATGACTTGATAGTTGTTCTTAGATGTTTCACAAATCCAAACCTCTGATTGTTTGTTGGAAAGAGAAAATGATGCTGACTAAGGTCACCTCTGGAATTTTCTGGCTCTAACATTCCACTTTTATTTGGTGCATCAGAAAATCCATTTCACTCCTCTAGAATGCAACATCAGCAGGTGTCAACAACTCTGAAGTGCATTTAAAAACTCAAAGGATAGACCAATGACAGCTTAGCTATACAAGTAGCAGTGGCTTCTCATGATAAATGCCTATGGATAGAAAACAGACTGGAGCATCAAGCTAGCAGGAGCTGAAAGGGAGGCTGAAACCCTAATAAATGGCATGTAGGCTACAAAGATCATTGTATTTGCTTCTGAATACACTTGTAAATGTACTTCCCTAATAAGCATTTTTATCAAAATAGGAACATTAATTTTCTAACAATGATAGTCTAAAAATTACATATTCTTTGCAAGAACCTGGGAAAGAGGCAATACTTTCCTAACTAAATAGTTTTGTAACTGAGATAGTTTTCTACCTCATAAGAAAGCTTCTTAAAAAGTGAAAGGTTTTTGTTTTTGCCATACAATTACTGCTCATTCACTTACAACAGAACCTGGTTTGGTAATGCACACCTATAAATGCAGTTGCTATTCAGGAGGCAGAGGCTGAGGGTCTCCAAATTGAGGCGAATCTAAACAAAAATTAAGAAAAAAACTAGTCCTAGCTTTGTATAGCCTCCCCCACAGTATAACCTCTGCTTTCACTGTATTTGATGTTGGTATAATTTGTGGAGGAGAAGGGAAAAAACAAATCGTTTAAATAGGGATACAGGTGGACCCATTGCAACAATGAGATGTACAAGTCGTTATGTTGAAAAACGAATTTTACAACTTTGGGGGGAGGGAGAGGATCATGGGGGGGATTATGGGAAGGGATGGGAAGTGGAAACAAAGGAGGAGGCAATAATGCTTGATAAGAAATGTACTCGTTATCTTGCCCATGTAATTGTAACCCCTCTGTATGGTACTTTCACAATTAAAAAAAAAATAGCTCACGGGACATTTCTGATTCCAGATATCTGGCCCAATCACACTCAAGGCAAACAATTCTTTCTGCCTCTGGAGTGTGCAAAGAGAAATACATGATATGGCTGAGGCTGAAGTTCCTAAGACAAGATCCAAACACCACAGATACTTTTGAAATCTTATGATAGTAAAAGTTCTTCTTAGAAAGGTAAGTCTACCTCACAAAGAATACTACTCAGAATTCAGTTTTTGATAGATAACATTTAATAGATTATTTTTTTCCAATAAAAATGTTTTTGTGCTGTTCCTGAGGCATGAACCTAGGCATTGACTCAACTTTTTTGCTCGAGGATAGTGCTCTACCATTACAGCCACAGCTCTAATTCCAGCTTCTTTAGGCAGTAAATTGAAGGAAAGAGTCTCATGGACTTTCCTGTCATGCTGGCTTTAAATTGCGATCCTCAGATCTAACCTCCTGAATAATTAGAATTACAGGCAAGAGCCATGAGTGCCCAGCTACTACTTGTTCTTATTCTCTTCTCATCCTGATGGTTTTATATCCCATAATTAGCTTAAACAATTGTACGTCTATTAAATTTGTGATGTATGCATCTAAAAAAAAAAAAAAAAAAGAAAGACACTCAGGCCAGGCACCAGTGGCTCACACCTGTAATCTTAGCTACTCAGGAGACTGAGATCTGAGGAACATGGTTCAAAGCCAGCCTGAGCAGAAAAGTTCATGACACTCTTATCTCCAATAAACCACCAGAAAACGGAAAGTGGCACTATGGCTCAATGGTAGAACACTAGCCTTAAGCTAAAGAGCTCAGAGACAGCAGTGCCCAGGCCCAGAGTTCAAGCCCCACAACCAACAAAAAAAAAATATTTCAGGATATTTTTTTCAAAAACTCAAATACTTGTAAAGAAAATGTTTATTAAGAAAATCAGAATTTTTAGGGCAATTTCTCCTTGAAGCTAAATGATTCAGGGCCTTCTATAAGTCATTTAATGCTATACAACAAATAGGATTATCAGTGATCCAAATCAAGACAGGTCACAGAAACAGAGTTCCATAAGAACTGTATCTACCTGTTTAATTTATACTTCATTAGTGTTGTATTCATCTTATACATATGCTTATTATCACTAGTGTGATGAGTTAAGAATTTCAGATTCACTGTCCAATAACCAGTTAAATGATTTCAGAATTTTTTATAACCAGGTATGATGATGCTACTTATAATCCCAGCATCTCAGGAGACTGAGATAGTAGGACTGCCAGTGTGAGAACAGCCTGAGCTATATAACAAAAGCATTGCAAAATCAAAAGGAACAAAAAACATCTTTGACTCTAATTCCATGAAATTTCTTGCTTACTGGATAATTACTTGCTTATCAGATACTATAATTGAAATTGTATCATAATAGAAATCTCACTTGCCTACCTTCTCACTGAAAAGATAATGACACAGGGATGGAAAGTGAAGCAAATGGACAAGAAATATTAATGTGGCTGCTCAGTGTCTTAGCTCATCCATGTGTGTCTATTTACCTTTGTTCACCACAGTGAAGTCAGAGAAGGCAAAGAGTATGAAGATGCAGAACTCAGATTTATCACATTACATCCCATAACAGCACAGCAAAAGGTTTATAGAAGAATACAATCATTCATGTCTAGCCAGAAATAAGAGGTAGAAATCTCCGTGTATTCCATGGTAACTGCCTATCACAAAAGTTTTATGACATGTTAATATTTTTATATACCATTCCCAGTATCATAACAAAGACGTGTGATTTTTAATGTGCTAATCAAACATCTTTTTTTAAATGGTAGTGGTAACTGCGAAGCAATCAAGCCACATAGTATATACCAGAAAACCTACATGTATAGGGTATTGTTTTCTTTAAAAAGTTAAAAGCTGACAGAGATATAAGGAGATCCTTTTGTTCTCTCTACCAATTTTTCAAAAACCTTTCTCTACTAATGCTGCTTACCCTCATTTTGGAAAAGAAAGTGAAATGATATCATGTATCTGATTGTCAATGCTGAATATAATGCTATCATGAAGATCAAAGAAGCATAATTAGTTAAGATAATTACTTAGTGTGAATTGAGACAATCCCTTTGTATTTGGTTTCAATGAGTTAAAGTTCTCTGTGAATTTCAATCTTCAGCTTGAGGAAACAGGACTGTAAGGCTAAAGCTAGGAGGTGACCTCACAAACTTACTTATAAATCTTAGAGACAATGAGCCTGAGGCCTTGATTTTACAAAACAATTAACAGCATCCTCAAAGACAAATACCTAAGTGGCCTCAGAAATGACCCAGTGTGACATCCTTCCATGTCCTTAATCTCTTTTTTTCCAGGAGAAAACTGAAGAGCTAACTTGTCCAAGGTCACATGACTAGGTAAAGGTCAAGATCCTGAGCCCATCATTTACATTGCCATAAATCTCTTACTCAATTTACAGCTTTAGCTTGATTCATTGTTATCAACCTTATAAAGCAACTAGGTCTACCTCACCTTTCGGATTTACCAATATCATGAAACACCATGGAGTCTGTCTACTTCACACAATCTTTAGTGTCTGAAAACAACCCTAGCAGGAAGAATTAACCCTGTGAACATGCTCCTTAATTAAGTTTTGGCTTACTCTATAACTTTACTCAAAATTTTGAAAATACTCAGGATCAATTTTTCAAAATGTACATAAGTAAAGCCAAACTTTCTCATGTGTCAACAGAGTAAGAGAGGTGCACTTATCACATCTCCCCTTCCTTACTAGGGGGCAGAGTATAAGATCTCATTGCACTCAAGTAATACCAGTAAAAATGTTTTTATGTTGACAATGTCAATGTTAGCAATTACTTTATCATCTATTATAAGCAAAAGAATATTTCACTTTAGAATAAGTTTTTCCCTTTCTCAAATACCATTTTCTCCTTAGCTATTATTCAAATGCTCAATAATGTTAACTCAGGAGAATTTGAAAAGGCTAACATGACAGTGGCTGCTATACGCGCACACACACACACACACACACACGCACGCACGCACGCACGCACACACACACACACACACTTTAAAATAATTTCCAAAAACATTCATCTCGGAGTACAGTAAAATCCTGTTAAAATATATACTGCCCGCAAAATATTTTATATTTTAAAAGAAAAACTTAAATCTAAAGTTTCCTATTGCTTATAAAGCCACAAAAAAATCTAAATGTATTCTTTAAAACTATACTACTATATGATTTACAAATAGTAAGCTTATTATTTTCTTATATCATGAAACATGATTCTTAAATGTGACTCATGGACATAAAATTGCATACCTGTTATTTTGTCTCTTACGAGCTTACAGGATTCTATCTCACCAATGCTCCCAAAAAGACTCTTGAGCTCCTCCTGTGTCATGTTCTGAGGAAGGTAATTGACTATTAGGTTCGTCTTGCTGTCCTCTGTGTTCCCAGAGTCAACTGGTGACGAGCAGTTGTTGTTTATGGTGGTTGGACCATTGGCTGTGTTATTGCAAGTTGGCCCATTAGACAGTTGTGTTTCCATGGCAGCAATTACCTGCTAAAAACAGAGAAAATAAGAAATGTCAGAATTCATATCTCACAACCTATTAGAGATTCCATCCAAGAGTTTAAACATTTGTCACTAAACACAAGCCATTCTGCTGAAATTACAATAAAGCTTCAACAAAAAGTGCAACACCTTTGCTGATTTTACTTCATATGAAACTATTCAATTTAAGACTACAATTATACTTTTACATACATATTCCATACATGCACATAAGCATGACTAAAATCTTAAACATTTTCTAGGATCACATTTGGGATCTACTCACATATCCTCACTCACCTGCAGCATCCAAAGAGAGGAAGAAATTATTACAAAGGGCAAAGAATGAGCCCTTATTAAAAAATTATACTAGAAAATATTAAGTGCTAAACATGCTACCAAAATAAATGGGAAAAACAACCTACTAATTCTGAGGAGGATTTTCAGTTAGCACAAGAGATTCAATATTCTAAAACTGACAGATATCTATTAACTTAAAATCAAGGACCAAGAGTACTTTTGAAAAAATAAATTTGTCAACATGTACTGTTTTGGTTACATATTGAAAATGTTTTTGATTGACAATATCTTGTACCTCTTCTATTGACAAGAAATAAGAACAATAAATGTTATATGTTCAAGAATGAAAAGGATTTGTATAACTTGGGAATGATGCTATGAGTACTTTATTCTACTCTGTAGACTCTAATTGGTCATTTTGGTCAATCACCAACAAGAAAACTGATCTACAGCATCAAAATAAAATCCCCAAACAATCCAGTATGATACTTTGCCTTCAATCCAATTTTAAGAGGGAAAACAAATCATGTAACCAGTCCACCAAAACAACAACATAAACATATAACAATTTATGCAAACAGACCAGCCCAAGGAACTTTCAGTTGAGCATATAAGCCTGTTGAAAATATAAACTCCAATTAGCAGATAAACAGCAGAGTTGAGGAAAATGGCCTCAAACTACTTTGATCTACCTAAAAATTTACATATTAACCAATTTTGGATCATCCAAACCAGTCTATGCTTTTTGAACACAAAAATCCCAGACCACAGCCCCAAATTTTCCAAAAGCATTTTCTAAAAGTTATCTAACTTCAGACAGCCAAGACTGTGGAGAAATCCAAAAATCAAAGCACCACTGAAAAGACTGTCCTTTATATTTCATCCAATACACTTCTGAGCTCCCCAAAGAATTACTGTTCAAAATTGACAACTCTGAAATTCATGGGATACTGCTTCTAGGAAGTTTTAGCATAGAAAAAGCAAAGAATTTGATACAAAGTAAAAAGTACAGGGAAAGAAAGTTACAAGGAAATTGGGGATAAAAATTGTCTTAAAAAAAAAAAGCAAACTACCTCAGAAAAATTCAAAGGTATAAAAGTAGTTAAGAAATTCCTGTTGCCAAGGTATGTTTATAAAAGAAGGCAGCTCAGAGAGATTGAAACTGGTCTATCAATCAGATTCAGACTGGTTAGAAAGGGCAAGATTGCGTGGTATTAGCATAAAAAAAAAAAACAGACTCAATCCAGAATAAGTAGGAATATCAAACCACCTGTAACCATTCCATGAACTCATTTCCTTGTCAAAGGAATAATAGGCTATCATTCTCCAAGCTGTATACTGTTTTTCTCAAGTAAGTATCCTCTGGGAATACTTACAGAGATAAAGGAAAATAAGCCTTTGAAAATGTAGATTAAAAAATCAAATAATTCAAAATATGGGTTATAATAAATTTATTTGAAACTGAGAAATGAAGTTTTGAATTTCCTAATAACACATAGCTGCTCCTGTGCAGAAAACTAACATAACAAAATTCTTATGAGGCTCACCTCTGCCCAGCAATTATGACAACAATTAGCTACAAGAAGAAAAGTGGTCAAGGCCAATTAAAACAAATTGCTATTCAAACATTAGAGTATGTATAGAAACTCTAAGAACCCCAAACAGGAGATTTAGGCTAAAGCTCATTGGGATGGCATTTGGAATATAAAGTGTTCATCGACTGAAATTAGCAGGATTTTAACAAGGACAACAAACACTCCTCACTTAATTGCACATTTATTTCCATGTTCAGGTGGCAAGAATGAGCTCCTAAGCCAACATTCAAGTGAACAGCTGCAGTAGGCTGTGTGAGCTGAAAAATTACAGCATCTCTCAGCTATAGGACCATCTGCTCAGAATAAAATGATACTAATGTGCTATATTTTACAAATAATGCATATTCCATTGATAGGCTCAACACAACTGTTCACAGAATGCAAAGTCTTTAACAGTTACTGGGCAAATAATTTTCAGCCAGATTTACAATTTCAACTTTTTTTGAGCATCAGAAATTGTGAATAACTTCAGAATGTAGTAACCAAAAAAATACATAGTAAACAGAATGTAAAGAATTACGGTAACTTAATATTTAGACCATACCAAAACTTTTATTTTTGTTGTTTTTTTTAAAAAGCTTGTCACTCTTTTTAGTCTGCTCTAAATCCTAATTAAGATTATAAAAGGTGCATAAAAGAACATGTTTCTGATCTAGAGATACTACTAACCGTTAAAATTGCAATGTGCTTAAAGTCCTAATGATGGCCATACCATAATAGGTTAGATTAAGAATAATTAGTATGCCAAATTAAAGGTTCAAGTGTTTGGTATGGCCTCAGCACTTCTGCAACATGCTAAAAAAAAAGTAGCCTACAGAATTTAAGAAAAATCCCACAGACCCCAGTCCAAGGCTCTGCTGCCCACGAACCACTTCTAAGCAGAGAAGCCACATCACACAGTCTGACTGCCATGTTAGTTTGGAGTTGCCGTCTGCAATATGGACACAAAAAGTACCGTATGTTAGATGAGCAAGATAATGCAACAAATCAGTTTGTACAAAATTTACAGTGATTGTATTGATATTCCCAGCACGTCCATGCAGTGTGGCTTAATTGAGTTTGAGGCAATTCCAATCTAATCTTTCCAAATTCATTTTCACATGTAGTTTTCTTGCACAAATTTAAGCATTTTTAATCACGAGCCTGATTTTAAGACAATATTAACTAGTTGTCTTGGCATCTATCCTAAAGAACTACCTTAAACCACATCTCAAAAATTAAAAAAGTAAAATGAAGCACAACAAACACCCCATGCTGTCCTTTCTTTTAAGGATGTGGGAGAAGGGAGGAAATGTGAATGAAATTTTATAGTGAGAAAAGCAGTCATGCAATTCATAAGTGATTGTTTTGCATAAAAAGCACTTTCCCCAAAATATCAAAAGGGCATTAAGAGAAGCTATATTTGCCCACACTGTTACATTATACTACAAATGATCCTTAATCCTGAGACTTAAAATTAAAAGTGAATTGAAACCCTGTGAGGTTATTCTGCCACTATAGTCAAACTAGTCCCTAACAGTTTCACTGAGAATTGCTCACGTATACTAAGAGGCAGTAAACCAGCATCTTTCAATTGAAATAATTGGACCAATAAATGGGATTGTTGGAATAATGCTTGTATAGGATGTCAGCTTTGTCCCTGAACAAAATCAAGTGAACATTTTTTAATATGTAAATTGTAAACCCAGCACGATTTGAAATTAGTGCTGCCATGAGGCCTCCAATGTAGTTAATGGGCCATTTACCACTTATTACAACTTGCCCAAATACTAAACAGAGCCGTGATATTGGCACAAAAGCCAAAGTTTCCTTTTATCCACATATGCAGATACTTTAAAGAAAAATGTTAACTTAATAATCAGAAAACTCAGTCTCTGGAAATCAAGCATAATGGGAGGCTGACAACATGTCTTATGTTTTTATGATCTTTACATTTAACTTTGGCTACAAGCATTTGCTGATGCTGCCAGAGATAACAGTAATAACAAGTAGCAATGGATTTTATTTTCTGGCATCTACCAAAAGCTACCTAGGATGCCATGAAAATCTTTTTCTCTTCTTCCCTTCTCCCACTGTAGCCAGAGAATTCAGTCTGACCCTGTGTTCATTAGAGAAACACTTACTTATCCTCAAACTGAACCTGTGAAAAAGCAAAGTGCTTTATGTCCATGAAACATTTTGATGAGAACCCAGCACGGTTAGACTACATTGGGAGACCAGGAGGACCACACCCCACAGGTTAAACCAAGCCTAAAGTTATATACAGAGTCCTATAAAGAGTTGCAAGCCAAACATCCCTCATGCCATAAAAAACACAGATTCAAATGTTTTAAGTCATCTCCTCAAGTCCATAGTAGGTGCACACTAAGAAGCTGACACCATACCCCTTCTTTCTGAAAGCCCCAAGGATATGAACAATTACTGAACTAAGCTAGGAATGCTGTGTATGGAAAATGATTCTATTGCACTTTTAGATTCCCAGCACCCCAGACAGTTTCTCCGCTTGAGACAGACACATACCTTTATGGGAAGTTATAAATAAGTTGCTCACATGGCCCTTACCTTTATGCTGGGCAACAATTCAGTTACTAAAAATGTAAAGCTACATCCCCTTCACTTAAGGACAGGCAATTCTGCTCTACTCAATCTACCACAGACAACTGGGCTCTGTACTATTTATAGATTCCACTGGCTCTGAAACTCTTTGGAAGGGGAAAAAAAGGCCATGTTCCAGTGAAACACAGCCATTAATTTTAAGGCTTAGAAAATAATGTTTCAATATACATTTGCCTCCTAAGTTAAGCATCAACTGTGTCTATTCAGACTGCTTTTCCACCTGTACTCTCCATGTAAAATGCATGAAAAGGCACATTACCTCAGACCAATCTGAAATATTCTATATTTTCACTGGACTCCAAGAGAAACTGGTAGGGTGTTATTTTGGTGGGAACAGGGATTTTATTTGTACAAGGAGAGAAGGATGACCTCTACCTTTTTACTTCCAAAGACCATTAAGTCTTTTTAGGTTGAATTTTTTAATTTTGTTTAAAGGGTCTTCAGTGTACCTATAACTACCGTTTTCTTACTGTAGAATTGTGAGATCGATGATAATATTTCATTTCTCCTATCTAAGCCCAGTAAGAATTGCTAAGTCAAACTAGTCGAATAGTTTCCTGATGATAATGGGAAACTTTTTTAAAGTCTCTATTTTCCAGTCTTCTTGTAAAAATAAAAATTCGGGAAAATGTAGTAATCATCTCCTTCACTATTTTTAAACCTCTTACAGACAGCCACCAAATAACACTGACTGCTAATCAAAAATACCTGAAGAATATTCCAAGAATTCTTGCTAAACTCACTTGGCACAATGCCTGTAAGTGTGTGTGGGGGGGGGGGGGGGGGGGGGCCGTCCAAAACAGAAATTATCTGATGCTGAGATCAAACCTCTGTGGGCTAAAGTCATATCAGGTTGCTAAGAAGTCTGCTGCAGAGTTCCTCCTCCTGCTGCTGCTGCTGCTGATCTAGTCTGACATGCCATCCATACCTATGGTTACCATCCTGACCTGAGCTCTCAGGCTGGGGCCATAGCTCAGGCACTGGCTAGGCACTGGCCTAGCAAGGGCAAGGCCCTGGTTTGATCTTATCTGGACTCTCACCTTCCTCTAAACTACCAAATTACTGCCTTCCACAGGTTAATTCTCGTTAACACTATTCCCAGGATTTTACTAAATCATCAATAGTCCCCTACAGTTTCTTAAATTAAGTATATTTAGTAGAATTAGTGTGCATAAACTATTTAGTAGAATTAGTATGAATACTAGAGATCCTCTACTACTTCTAACAGCTTGTTATTTTAGCCATCTAAAATACCTGAGGGCTTCCAGTCCCTCCAACAGTCCAGTGTCATACTTTCTGGTTTTGCTCAAGTAGTTCCACCTGGTAGCAAGGTCCCCACTCAAACCCTCCCAATTTCATGGATTTATGATAAAGTATAGTATCTTTAAAATTTGGAGGAAAGGTAGCCCACTTCCCCAACAGCATGAAGTTAGTACCTTGTTTTTCTACCTCAAGTATTTGTCTTCAGAGATAATATAATTTCAGTTTTGGCACACTCTACCAACCACCCTCACCCTCTAAAATACAAATCCCTACTACATGGTAAAACAAAGGAAGCCATTTATATTTCAAGTGATCAGTAGTGTGCTTTTTATCAAGAAACTTTTACATTGACTTGCCATAAAAACATGGCAGCTAAAGCATAGCAAATCCCAAAGCATAGCACTAATGTGTTCCAAGCCTCTGGGCAGCAAGGACTCAGAGACGAGGCATGTTGGGTTTGGGAATGACTTTAGGATAATGACAGAAACAAACAGTAAATAAAACTTAAAAAAATAAAAAAGATTTGTTTGGAACATAGTTGAGTTATGGTTTATAAATGTTTCTTAATTTGATACCAACTAGGAATTTAGGCACATAAAAAAATGATAGTATCGCTAAGAAGAATCATGGCTAGAGGCAAAGAAAAGCATTTCTCTCAGACTAAAAGAAAAAAAAATCCAACTTGAATAAAGTGACCTGGGGCTCCACATTTATTTGCAGTGGGTAGGTTCTCCATATCTAGAGTCTCACTGCACCAGGATAGAGCCAGTATGGTGACTTCCCCCTGACCTAACTCTCGTGAAAGGCCTCACTGTAAGGTGAGCAGTAAGCATTTGTCTCTAAAGTATAAGAGATAAGCAGCCTTTTCCAAGAAGCACTCTCTTTGAGGAACACAACACAGGGAATGAAAGCAGGAGATATACCCAGTGAAATGCATTAACAGGAGAAACCGCTCCTTCAGTAAATGCTCTCCCATTGAAATCACTCAAATGGCAAGTTCATGATACATTTATGGCTTTCCTGAATTAAGCAAGAGAATATCCAACCAAATGCTGCAATCCCGGGTCTACATGTCAGTCAAAAGAATGAACTATTATTTTGTTTTCCTTTAACCCTCTTTGCTGTGGGGTTCCTAAAATAATCTGCCATTTTAGACTACATAGGATTTTCTCAGCCTTTCTTAACCCTCCACCACCACCACATTTTAACCATCTCACTTGCTCCACAGATTCCACAACCTCAAGGTCTGATTTTTTGGCCTTGGGGCTAACAGGAATAGCTGTAGGAGTCACAGAGAAAGTTCTTTGGCAAAAAAAAACAAAACAAAACACTGTCTCTTGGTTCTTTATGTCTCACTCCTACATAGTAGACTCTCCAATGTTAGAAACTGGAGATTTGCAGTTCCTGAGCTGGCAGGATTAAAAACTTTGTGGTTAGTGGGTTAACACTATGTGTTTAGGACTCTAACTCCTCTACTGTCTAGGTCTATCACAGTCATCAACAGTAGGCAAAAATAAAGATCTGGTGGAAAACATTCGCTTAAGCTTCACATCCTGCATGTGAAGCATGCTGCATCTGTGAATTTGGGCTAATCTTAGGTGCTTGAAGCACAGCAATGAACACCAAGAAGTGAATATCTGCAATAGCAGATGTGTGCAGACCAGGAATGAGTATATATTATATAACAGTGGAATTAACTATATAAAGTATACTTTGGAATAGATAGAAATGCAGAACAGAAATGCAGGAAATGATTATGTAGACATGGAGATGGGTATTAATGGTACCTTTAGGGTACTATGGGTACTAAGTAGTATTAATTAAGATAATTAGCTCTGAGCTAAGGCTTCAAAAACTGATGTGAGCTAGCTGCTATTACAGATAGAATAAACCTCCCTTATCACCATATTCTACATCCTACTCCCTATAGTCGGTTATGTGACATGGCAAATGGAATTACAATTCCTGATAGAATCAATGTGCCTAATAAATTGATCTTAAAAAAGGAAGACTATCTTAGATTATACTCTGGGTCTAATTACAGGACCCTTATAAATGAGAAAAGGAAGAAAAGTTGTAACAAGTGCTGCAAGTGAGCATCAATGTCCCACAACTATAATTCTAGCTATTTAGGAGGGTGGTGGTTTGAGGCCCATCCAGACAGAAATGTTCATGACAGCCTTTCTCAATCTATAGCGAGGCATGGTGGGCTGTATCTGACATCTTTGCTCTGTGATAGGCTAACACTGCAAGAATCATAGTTCTTGGCCTACAGTACAGGCAGAAAAATCTGCAAAGTATCATTTCAACAGAAGAACCCAGGTAGAGTGGCAAGTGCCTATCATCGAAGCTACAACAGGAACCAAAAGTAGACAGTTCACAGTGTAGGCTATATGAGACACTGGGATCAAGATCACAACTCCAGATTAGCCTAGACAGGAAAGTCCACAAGAGTCCATAACAATCAGATGAGCATAGTTACGTGTGCCTGTCATTCTAGCTGTAAATAACAAGAAGCCTAAAATATGTAGATATTGGTTGAGGCATATACCTACACAGGAAGCAAGACCCCATCTCAAAAATGACTAGTGCAGAAAAGATCTGGAAGTATGGCTCCATAGTGAGGTAACTGCCTGGCAAGTTCAAGGTCTTAAGTACAAATCAACAGGCCATGTACTTAGTCAACAGGCCATGTCTGGCTTCAAAAGTAATTATCAACCAAGGAAAATAGGCAATCACTAACAGCTAGCAACTGAAAAGAAACCTTCAACACTAAAGCCTTCAGAAGGAATGCAGTGTTGCCAGCCATTTCCACTCAGAAGCACATTGCATGAACTTTGACCTTCAGAACCATAAAACAGTAGATGTGTATTGTGTTAGCCACTAAGTTCACAGTAATTTGTGTAACAGGAAACAAGTGCAGCCCCTACAAGAGCATCTAGAAGAGGTTCATTCCAGGCAGACAGACAAACCAGGACAAAGCTGGTCGGCTATGAAGAACAGCAGTGAGGAGCTACAAGGAGAAAGGAGGAGATGCATCAAAGGGGTAATGAGACCAGACCACATAAGGCTTTGAATGCCACCGTAAGAAAGGAAAGGATTGCAAGAAAAGAATAGTATGTCCCCTCTGAAAATCAACTGTGTGGAGGTGCTCTGGAGGGCAATCAAGCCACTCAAGGAGCAATCAGGTCACCCAGGTGTACACTGTCAGTGACTGACCAGGCTGATGTCAAAGGACGCTATCACATTCTAGATAGGCTCAGAAGTAAGCACATTCCTATTGTGTTACATTTTAATTATACCAGTAAACTGTTTAAATACATCATCAAAAAAATTTTACATTCCAACTGCTCACATTTAAACAAACCACCAAAACATTATGTGCTAGAAACTAAGAATACAAGATGAATAAACAAAGGAGAAGTTTTTATAGGGCTGTGACTAAAAGAGCGAAGTAGGAAGAATCTACTTTAGGAAAGCCAAAGCACACAAATCTGAGTACACAAATTAACTCAAGTTTTTCACTTATGTATTAATACTTTACAAAGGAAGTGAGCAACAAATCCACTGAATATAAAATAAATCATCACCTACTAACCTATGTCATAAATTCCTTCCCTATGAGATCCCCCTAAAAGCATTCAGAAGTCAAAATAAGGAAGGGATGAAGGGGAAAGGAAGCAATACTGAGGACTGAAGAGGATCTAAAAACATTACATATATACACAGTGAATGAATTAATCAATATAATAAAATGCATCAAATGCTGGTTGAAAAGGTGGGAAGGAGAGAAGAAGAATAGTGTGGTAGCAGAGTAAACTTGTTCAAGTATAATGTACAAATGTATGGAAATAACAAAAATGAATCCCTCAGATATTCCAACTGTATGTTAATTCCAAAATTAAGAGTCAAAGTAAAAACATATCTCAAAGTTGTCCCCCCACCAACCTTCAAAAACAAAGTGGACATGGGTGGTGAGAATAACTTACATTTGAGGAAACAGAAGTAAATTTTTTAATTAATTTACTTTATTGTTATTATAGAAATGATGTACAGAGGGATTGCAATTACATAAGCCAGATAATGAGTACATATCATATAGTGTCTTCTGTTCCCTCGTTGCCTCCCAGTCCCTCCCTCTTGTTTCACCCATGACTTGTATAGTTCACTGTCATCAGTTTCCAGTGAGCTCCACTGCTGCACTTATCCCTCAAGTTCTGTGTCCTCCCCCTACCCTCCTGAAGATATACACATGAATGCATGATACATAAGGTAAAGAAGACAAAATCATCAGAAACTGGAGTCATCAGCTTTTTTAGAGACTGGAGCCTAGATTCCCATCTGTTAAACAAGCTCCACAGATGATTCTAATGAATTGTCAGCCCAGCTTTTCCTTCCTTGGTCCTTCAGAGGTCCCTAGCAATCTTTCAGGGAAGCCACCTATATTTAAGGGACTTCCTTCCTCTCTGAGCAGCCTGAGGATGGTGCAGGGGAAGCAAGGGGCTTTACTTCTTCACTGATAGTCACTGCAGGTCTACGTCTTCTTAGCCCCCATCAGCCATGTTTTTTTTTTAATAGGTTTGGCTCATCTGAATTCTGTTTTTTGTTGCTATTGTCTGAACCATAGCATTGGCAAATTGTGTTTCTTCATCATTCGCTCTGTTACGTTTTTTGTTTTTTTATTTTTTTTTAGTACAAGCATAGGCACAACTTAGCCATAATTTACAATGTTTCTAATTAACCATAGCATGCGCCTGAATTCTTATGAACATAAAAAACGTAATTAGGTGATTTTTTTTCTTAAGACAAGCAGTAATGGACTTTGGGTCTGTCTGGATTTAGAGTCAACATTATAGGATAAGAATGTTGATCACTTGATACAGGAATAAAAGTAAAAAATGTTCAAACCTTCTTTCCTGTACAAAATTATATGCTAAGTTTCAAATGGAAAGAGGTACTTTGAACTTCTAGACTATTAGTTTATACTATTTTCTAACCTCTTCTATTTATCTCAAGGCGAGCACTCTAACACTTGAGCCACAGCACCACTTCCAGTTTTCTCTTGGTTAAATGGAAATAAGAGTCTCACAGACGTTTCTGCCCGGGGTGGCTTGAATCACAAGAAACGCGATCCTCAGTCTCAGCCTCCTGGGTAGCTAGGATTTCAGGCATGAGGCACAATTTTAAATGTCTCTGGTCCTTAGGGCTCTCAGGCCTATAAAGAAATAATCATTCCCTTCTGGACCTCAAACCCTCTACTGGAAATACTGGTATAGTGGTGAGCATAGCTGCCTTCCAGAAGTAAAATTTTAATCTGTATTGCTCAACACAGTCATTTATCCACCTCTGGAGGAGTAAGGTTAAGGTGGGGGTTATCTCCAGTCTGGTTACAGGCTAGAATTTGCTAAACTGCTATCTTCTAGTGATGAATCATTCCAACCTCATTTTCATTCCAACCTCGGCAGGCCTAATTAATTTCCCATGCCATTATTTGACTACAGAACCTAAAAAGGGTTATGAATACAATAAGAATAAAATCATAGTTTGTATGGTCAAGTTTTTTTTTGGAAAAGGCAGATAGATTTTGGACTGCTAATTAAGTCAGCACAGAAATTGGATTAACTTTATATTCTACAGAAATCACAACTATGGGGAATCTCCTCAGAGTAGTACAAGTTGTGAAATCCTCAAATAAATCCCAGTAGTTCTGAGTGTTTTCATTAGGTAGATTAAAAACATAGCTCCTCTGAAGAATAGACACACTAAAATATTCTGTCACATTTTAGCTGGAACAGAGAAAAAATGTTTAATCTTAAAGGGAATATAAAAGACAAGAAAGGCTTTTGGACAGAAATATCATTTCTTAACATACAAATGTTACAAAGGGCCACCATTCTCCATCTGGCCACTTGAGCTAACATTTTACTCTTTGCTGTCATTTGGCAGGACTTACAAAGAAAACCAAATGTTATAGTTAGCATTAAACCCCAAGCAGTTTATATCAAAATAAAGGCATCTAAAATGTCAACTAACCAAATAAGGTGTATGTATTTTCTTAATAATGCTGGCAGGTCACACTTTCTTCTGTTAAGACTTTGCAGAAACTAGAAATTAAGAGATGCTATCCCAGGGTATATATGGCATAATGCAATGTACTCTTTCCATCCACTGTAATTTCTGATCCACACAAGATCGCTTCCTCTCTCTACAAATGTGAATATTCTCTCTGGAATTTGTCCAAATAACACATTTCTTTCTAGTGATGTGTTAAGTCCTGAGTGTCTCAAGAGATATATACCTTTGACTCAGATACGTAACAATTATTTGGTAAAGAAGACTGGTGCATCTTTATAAACCAAGACTTACACCAAGAAAATTCCTATTTCCTTTGATCCAGTTCTTTTCTTTTTCCCACTTTCCAAAGGCAACTTTCTTTAAAACCTATATTCCAAGCTGAGCATTGATGGCTCATACCTGTTATCCTAGCTAATTGGAAGGCTGAGATGTGAGGTTCACAGTTCCAAGCCAGCCTGGACAAGAAAGTCTAGAAGACTCCAATCTCCCATGCAACCACCAGAAAACCAGGAGAGCTGTGGTTCAAAGTAGAAGAGCACTAGCCTTGAGTTAAATTTTAAAAAAAAGCTCAGGGGACCATATGTTCAGGCCCTGAGTACAAGCCCCATGATGGACCAAAAACAAAACCTACACCCCAGCTAGAAAATGCCTACATATATCTGTGACCTTTCATGGAAATTAAGCTCCTGATTTACTTACAATACTTCAAGAAAAAAAAAAGGCAAGAAATTGCACTCAAACTGATAATAATATTCAAAGTAATTCCAAAAGGTAGAGATTGCATCCGATCCCAAAGAAATTTCTAGTTGTTCTCCCTGAGGAATGTAGCTAACACTTAATGCTTGCCAGAGGAAGTTGGTACCTAATAGGAAGGGCCCTCCTAGCTTCAGAACGTGTCTACTTATTATCCATGCTGGCCCATATCCTCAACCCTTGTTCTTAGATCACTCTCCAACAGAGAAACAAGGTGCTCTGTGTTCCTAGTCAATGACTCCTGACCATCTCACCCAGCAGTCTCCACTCATACTTTTGTCAAGATTTCCTGTTTCTCATGTTATCCTAATATGAAATAGCATGTTCAATTGAAAGATATGTTTAACTGTAAATGTTATTTCTTAGCTGTTGCAAACTTGCCATTTTCACTAAGCATTTTGTCTTTTTATAAAATGCAAAAGCACACTGACCTAAGTTTGAAATTCAGTGAATTCATTTTTTTTGGCAAGAAATAAAAATCACTGAAAAGGCAAATTATTTAAGCCATTTAAATATTGAGAAATTTGAGGCTGTTAACTAGTTTCCACATTTTTAAATAATTGATGTATTTGAAGTTACTTCAAAAAAATTGTTTTAATAAATGAAATTTTTGTACTTGGGGAAAAAAATCTCAAATTCATAGACACAAGTTCAGAAGACACAAGTCTCCCCAAGTTATATGGACAAGAAAGCAATCATGTATAACCCCGGTTTTCACTATATTTGATATTGGCATAATTTGTGGAGGGGAAGGAAAAAACAATTGTTTAACTAGGGATACAGGTGAACCCAATGCAACAATGAGATGTACAAGATGTTATGCTGAAAAACGAATTATACAACTTGGGCGAGGAAGGGTGAGGGTGATGGGAAGGGATGGGCTGGGCAGGGGAAACAAAGGAGGAGGCAACAATGCTTGATAAGAAATGTACTCATTTCTTTGCTCATGTAATTGTAACCCCTCTGTACAGTATTTTCACAATAAAAAAACTTATTAATAAAAAATAAAAAGAAAACAATTATGTAAGTATATATATATAATATAACCTGTGTATACATGTCCATACATATTTCCAAGAGTTCTTGAGAAGCAGAATCTATTTCCCATAGGCTGAAAAGGGGGGAAAGATATATAGATGTAATCACAGGATACATTTTAATATAAATTAAAGTTAACATAAGTTTTGAGACTTAAAGACATTTAGCCTTTTGTGTTATTTCTACTCTAGAAGAGGGAGAGAGAGTAAAGGGATCTGTTTTCTTTAAAAAAAAAAAAAAAACTTCCATTATAAATTATGTACATACTTTGACAGATGTCAAAGTACTTTACAAATGCTTAAGTTCTGAGTATTTAGGGCTATTATTATTGTTAGACAATGAAGATGAGCCTTTCAAATGCTACTATGGAATATTTACTTGTCTTTCAAGTAGAGGCTCCAATAGTATAATTCCACTGGGAACTTGTAACCTGAAAAGGGAATACAGTGGAAAGTAGTGTGCAGACTTTTGCTAATCATCTGCCATCTCCTGTCCTGGGCCTTTGAAGCAGATGCTGTTAAACTAGATTTAGCATAGTCACAAATGGCGACTAAAAAAGATGGAAATTTTTGCTTAAATTGCTGCAATTTTTAACCCCAGACCTCCAAAGACTGCATTTAAATATATAGGGTGTCAATAGTCTTAAGTGTTCCACATTCAAATTACTGCCTTATCTATTTTAATTTACCTTACTTTTAAAAGCACAAAGCCTTCCCCTCAAAAAGCATACAAGCCTCCATCCTCCTCAACTTTGTCTTCTTATACTAAATTGTTCAACTGCTTGGAATTTTGATATTTTAATATTTTAAAATACCAAATGGGGTAGAATGGAAGATGTGATACTGACCAAGAAGCACTGTATCCATAAGCTGACTTGTAACCCCTTTGTATAACTATTTAATAATAATAATAAAATTAGATTATAATTAAAACACCAATCACTACTATCTTTGTTGCTTTCCCTAATAAGTACTTCAAGTATACTTTAAACATCTTCAACTTCCATTAGGACTTGATATTTATAACTCAAGTAGAGAAGCAGTGTAGAAGTCTTGTGCTCTGAAATCTAGACTGATAATGTGCACATTACAAGATCTATCAGATGATGTCAAAATGTTGAACCTCATGACCAGGAAGTATATTCATATAGTACTATAGACTGTCCCATATCATCTCGTCATTATTTTCAAACTAGCCTGGATTTAAACAGTCATTCTAAGCTTTACTAACTACAGTTTTAAGATCGTAGGTTCTTTGTTGCTTGAGTTTTTCTTATTGAGACACAGTCTTACTATATAGACTATGCTGGACTTGAACTTACAATACTTCTGCTGCTCCCTCCCCATTGCTGGGATTATAGTTGTTCACCAACAGGCCAGTGATTAAGATCCTGTTGAAGTAAGAGACATTAAAAATAAGGAATCTTCCTAAACTGTACACAGAATGTGAACATCTTTTGTTATGGGGAAAAAAAAGATGTTCAGGCAGTATGGATGCCTTCTGTAGTAGAAGTCAATGAAAAGAGGGTAGAAAAAAGTGGAAAAGGAAAAGAAGGTAGCATTTCTTGATCCATCATTCTGTGTCAGGCCTCAAGCTTGATATTTTATCTCATTTGATCCTATTGTGCACTATGAACTACACACACACACAAAATGTTCATTAACTTAAAAATCAGAATTCCAATACATAGATACAGACACTAAGCAAAAAAGCCAAGGCTGAGACTGTATCTAAAACCTCCCAACTGCTTTCTGCTTCTAGAGTCACCCCTTCTCTAATGCCCCTTCCATCTGATCTACTCCAAAATGGTCAGCATCCTACAACCATCTCTTTGCAAGGCTTCTGCTGATTCCACATTGTGGACAAAGCTCATCTCAGCTCCCTAGGGAGACATCAGACTCGACATGGTTCCCACGTCCCTGTCCATCCAGTGCCTACCAATCCTGTCCCACACAGTAAGCCCTACCAAATTCCCAGTGGCTGCTCCTGCTCCCAGGCTATTTCCTTTTTGTGTCCATCTGCAAAAGACTCACTACCTTTCTTTTGCTGACCGTGAGAAACTTCATGAAGCCTAAGAAGGAAGAGGGCATTGCGCCTACAGGCAGCTATGAACCTCTGAGTTAGGCTACACAATTCCCCTGTTCTCCTATAAACTGATGCTCACCATATAAGCCTCACCTGTTTTTGTTTTCTCCATAATGCACAAAGTAAGCAACAGAAAAAAGATGATGAACATCCATAAAGAGCACTTCAAAGTAACAAGATAAAGGCCAATTTTTCCTTTTATCCATGTGACTTTACAATCTTTACCACAAAGGGAAGGAAGCTTCCTATTGTAGCCTTATGTATCTGGAAGTACTCAAAGTCATGTCAGAATATTTATAAACAAGAAAGCTTACACACACTTAGTATAAAATCAAGATTCATTAAAATATAGCAATAACCAAAAACAAACAACAAAATCCTAACTAGTCTTTGTGAAAACAATGCAAAACTAGTATCTAAGGAACAGAGGGGAGCCAAGGGGAAGAGAATGAAAGAGAGGGGAAAGAGAGGTGTGTTCACAGTCATCACACCACAAAAAGAAATCATATCCAGAATGACTATAACCAAGACTAGACTTGAAGTTAACACCTCTCTCTTTCAATACAGCTGTTGTCTGGTATATATAAAAAATCAGGAAGAAGAGTACAAAAGAGAGCAGAAAAGAAACTCCCTAGATCCCAAAGCCTAATGCCTCTGAACATTTAATGTTTATCATTAACATTTAACTGTTTATCAAAATGAATTCTAAGAAATAAAAACAAAGGTTTTGTTGTTACAGTAGTTGTTGGTATAGGTAGCAATCATGGTATTTGTGTCTACTTTTAGGGTTTAGTTTTGTTCTTTTTTCTGTCTTGTGGAGAACGCAGTGAGGTGTAAAAATGGAGGGCAAGAGGATGAACAAATGCAAGCATGGTACTCAGTAGACACTATGTGGAAAATGAGCTATGCAACTTGTAGACACAGGAGGGGGAAACTGACACTGTCCAAGAAGAAATGTACTCCTTACTTGACTTATGAAATGGTAACCTCTCTATACAGCACTTTAATAATAACAATAAAATTATACTTTAAGAAAGAGAGAGGGCACAGAACCTCCCTGAGTCCCTGGATGTGCCAAACACTGTGTTGTGCATTGGGAACACAAAGGTGCCCAGAATAGGTATAGTTGACTCGCATGGAACACATGGATCCTAGCAAGTGGAATCCTAGCAAGTCAAAGCATAAATGAAACCTTTACAAACCACAGCCAGGAATACTATTCTCTCTGGCTGACCTATGCTAAATATTTCACTAAGAAAAAGATAAAAGGGCAAAGTTACTGCTGCTATGGAAACTACTCCTAACTTAAACATCAGAGTTTGGACATGTATGTGAGGAAAAGAAATGAGGCATTTTGCTTCCTTGTGTTTGAAATGCTGGAGAAGAATAGGAAATGTGCACAGCATTCACAATGTTTTTATATCACTTACTTCTTCCTTATGCTGAAAGTTTAAGATGACAAGCACACAGGGTAAAGTTTTCCAGATTATATTTCTGAGTACCTACTACCTGCTAAAATGTTATGCATCTTTTATAAAGTTCAAGTTTGTTTAGAATAAATTCCTCAGTATAGTATGTAGATGTAACATCAAGACTGCTGGGCAGTTGTATGTTCTTTAATCACTGGCAAGAATTTCAGAAAGTTCCTACTATGTATCAGGCAATATGCTAATCTACAGCAGTCATGACTACAATCCTCTTCCAGATCAACATAACATAGTAAATTTTCAACTTTCACTACCACTACTTTAATCTCAGACGATTTAGCAAAAGGACTGAAAACATTCTTCTTTCTGATGGGAACTATGGTGCCAAGTCCAAAATTTTTACTATTTTTTCTAAAAAGATAGTGGAAATAAACTCATCCATTTTTCTTAGATGTTTATTATTCTAACAAGATTCTGGAATTGATTTTAATTGCCAACCACTGGTTGAGAATCACAATAAGAGAAGGAGAGTGGAAATCACTTTTATATGTCCTATGCCACACTCCCAATCCACCCCCCCCTCTTACTTTTTTATAAAACCATCTTTTATCAGGCACACATCCAGCAGTACACCAGGGTATTGAGGCACTAGTGGATACTTAATGCCTTGAACTTAGCTGAGGAATCACACATCCTTTTCCCTGTCCATTTCTAGAAGAGTAATAAAGACAAGAAAAAAGTAAATCATAGTAGTAAAGTCAAGACAAGTGAATTAAGACTAGAGATAACTGATAGTACTCTGGACATTTACATGTCCCTGCCATCAGATCAAGAACAATCATTGTACACCATTGGTCAAGACATACAGGAGCCTTTCTCCACAGTGACTTATTCTGAAAAAGATACATATTCACCTGCTGAGACTGAAGGCAGCTGACCTCCTACATTAAGAAACATAGGCCACAAAGAAACATAGGTCCCATGGTTTCCCTTATTTTCAATATCTAGTATATGTCTGAGTCAAGCAGAAAAGGTCAGATAAGGTGATGTTAGGGAAATGAGCCCTAAGCTATGTATTCAAATGGTTTTTTTTCTTTCATGGGATTGTTTCTAACATATTTATAAGATTATTTCTTTGTTTTTTTGTATGTCCCTCCCCCACGGTTTAACCCCTGCTTTCACTGTAGTTGATGTCGGTATAATTTGTGGAGGGAAAGGGGAAAAACAAATTGTTTAAATAGGGATACAGGTGGACCCATTGCAACAATGACATGTACAAGTTGTTATGTTGAAAAACAAACTTTACAACTTTGGGGCGCGGAGGGGGGGCACGGAGGGGCGAGGATATGGGAAGGGGTGGTATGGGAAAACAAATGAGGAGGCTACAATGCTTGATAAGAAATGTACTCATTATCTTGCCCATGTAATTGTAACCCCTCTCTACAGTATTTTCACAATAAAAAAAAAATAAAAAGAACTGGGCCAGGTGCTGGTAGTTCACACCAGTAATCCTAGCTACTCAGGAAGCTGAGATCTCAGGATTGCAATTTGAAGCCAGCCCCAGTAGGAAAATCTGTGAAACTTTTATCTCCAAGTAACTACTAAAAAGGCAGAAGTGGGGCTGTGGCTCAAGCTGTAGAGTGCTAACCTTGAGGCAAAATGAAGCTCAGGGCAGCACTCAGGCCCTGAGTTCAAACCCCAGCACTAGTGAAAATAAAAAGAAAAACAATTGAACAAAATGTGAACAAATACACCTCTCATCTATCCATCAAGGTTAGTATACAGTAACTGAAGAAAAAAACAGTCAAATGGCCACTTGTAGCAGTCTTTATGAAATAAAGTTCATCATATACTTCAACAGCATGATGAGTAAAGACTCAATAGGGTCCCTCTCAAACAGGAAGAAAAGGTTGGGGGCTGGGAACAGAGTAAAAAGTCTTCATATTTTATACACTGAAGTAAGTGGCAGTGTTGATGGCCAGCTAGTAAAACCAAAAATAAAATTAAATGATTAATTAAAAGGTTGTCTAAATATTTCACACACAAAGTAGAAAACAGATTATGGGATGATATTTGAAAGATGAAAAAAGGACTGCGAAAAGCTATTGGCTCACACCTATAATCATGCACATACCTCCTGGAGAAGTCAAAAGTTAGACAGGAGGAAGTACACTTGCAATGTTCCTCAAGACCTACAAGTCAGAATCACGACAAGAAAAGAGGGCAGCCAGAGTCTGAAAAGATGTTATGTAGTCTATCCAATGTCTTTTTGAATTTATCATTCTTAACATTTAAAACTTTACATTGCTTTATAATGTGCTTCTCTTTAAAAAAAAAAGAGGGGGGGGCAGAGAAAGGCTGGGAGCTGATGATTGTACTCTTGGGTACTCAGGAGGCTGAGATATGAGGATCACAGTTCAAAGCCAGCCTGGGATTGAAAGTCCATAGACTGTTATCTCCAATTAACCAGCAAATAGTCAGAAGTGGAGCTGTAGCTCAAGTAATAAAGTACTAGCCTTAAGCAATAAAAGCTCAGAGACAGCACAAAAAAAAAAAAGGAGAGGGAGAGGGATAAATATGGATATCAGCAACAGTATTCACATTTCCACAGGGCTATTATCCACCCTTTATAAATGGGTCATGTTCTCCTATTTTTCCCAGGTCTGTTTTCTAATTCTGATCCCTGCTAGGGCTGGGTGCCAAGTAAAAAAATATTATAGGTTGGTGGTCAAACATTCTGAAAATGATTCTACCATGGTGGTAAAGGCTAGAAGAACAAAAAGTGGGGGATTGGAGATGGGCATCAGTTGCCCAGAATGTATAACTTCACTCCAGATATAGCACAGAGATACAACTAATAATGACCTGCCATGGTAGTGAATTAATCTACATACTTCTGGAATATCCTGGCTACCTAATTTGAAGAACTGTAATTTCAGAATTAATACTCTATAAAAATATTCCATTCAGACGGGCGCCGGTGGCTGCTACCTATAATCCTAGCTACTCAGGAGGCTGAGATCTGAGGATCACTGTTCAAAGCCAGCTGGGGCAGGAAAAGTCCTTGAGAATCTTATCTCCAATAAACCACTAGAAAACAGGAAGTGGCACTGTGGCTCAAGCAGGAGAGCACTTGCCTTGAGCTGAAGAGCTGAGGGACAGACAGCGCCCAAGCCCAGAATTCAAGCCCCACAACCAACAAAAAAAATCCATTCAATAAGTACAAGAATGAAAAGAAAACATCAGACATCAATCTGTATTTCTGAGTATCCAAATATGACTACCACATGTACTCAAAATA
>NW_012267269.1:8726343-8726975 GCF_000151885.1 Dipodomys ordii
ACATTTGGGTAAATGCCCAAAAGTGGGATTGCTGGGTCATAGGGGAGTTCTATGTGAAGTCTTTTGAGGAACCTCCATACTGCTTTCCAAAGTCAAACCAATAATCTTGAAATATTCCTCAAATAAGTGCCAAAGATTCTAGAATCATGTTAGATCAATCTAAAATCAAAATTACCATGTGTAACACTCCCTGGCTTCTAAATACAGTATTTTCCTAAATATCAGAACTAATTTTACCCAAGCTTCAAGCTTCGTTAATATAAAGCTTATGTGTCAATCCTAAACACTAATAACTAGTTATTTTATTTCCATTTTTAAGAAGAGTTAAGAATTTCATATAAATATGGGCCAAGAAAGTACAAGTTTCAATACTATGTAAGCATATGGGAAATACAGAGTTTAAACTTTCATATCCAATAGAGACAGGTTTAAGAATTCCTCAAGAGAAGCTAAAACAATAGAATGGAAGAAAGACAGCCTCTTCAGTAAATGGTGCTGGCAAAATTGGTTAACTACATGTAGAAAACTAAAGCTAGATCCAGAATCAACTCCAAATGGATCAAAGACCTTGAAGTCAAAGCAGACACTCTGAAAACATTACAGGATGGAATAGGAGAAACCCTAGGTCTCCT
>NW_012267269.1:8732238-8733977 GCF_000151885.1 Dipodomys ordii
ACACACACACACACACACACACACTACACACACACACACATTAAATACTGTCCTGTTCCTCTGAGCTGAGAAAAAAGTCAATTTAGACCTGATTAAATATTTTGATACTAGAAAGGAGAGGAAAGGCACTTCAGTTTCTTTATCCTCAGAAAGAAGGGCAAAGTGGAGGAAAGACACAAAGATAAAAACCAGCTCATATTAATTTAGCTGCCTTGAATTAATTTTACATAAACTACCAGGATAAATTCTGTAAAAGCTATGCTGTGACATACTACAAATTAAATTTTGGAAGCAGAGTAGGGTAAGCGGGGGACAGAAAAAGTGAAAATCAGCCTCACCTTACACTTCTTCCCCCACCATTTTCAATTTATCCAAATAAATTCGCATTGGGGAAATGGGAGGGATCTTCTTCAAAACAGCAAAGTAGGCAGGTGTTGAAACAAAGGCAATTCCAGGACTTACAGAAAGTCTTTGAAGGCAAGAAGGGCAGAAGCAAAGCATTTCCTAAAGATTATTTGATAGCAAGGTGAATGGAAGGTTTAGGGGGTTGCTGATGGAATTTGAACACTCTGGAAGGTTTCTGCTTGCTAATTTAGACCCAGAATCCCATTCATTCTTCTTGGCAAAACTGCTATTTTGTTTCCCATCTAAGCTTCCTAAGTAGGAGATTTTAGGTCCATTTGGCAACATCAGAGCAATTACAATTTGATTAAAACCTGAAGCAATTAATTCTCTAATACCTCCTACTTTCTAGAAATAGGAATTTTTAGAAATAGAGATTTGTATGAGGAGGAGGGGATACCACAACACAATAATGAAGTTCTCCAAGGATCTTTTGAACTTCTACAGCATTGAGAGTTTCAGTAATTTCAGGCAGACCAAGAGAAAACTATACTTTCCACATCTTCTCATTAACCAAAAAGTCACAGCTAAAAATAAAAAGCTGGAGAAACTCAAAAAATTAAAGACTTTTTATAGGGCACATTAAGTTATCTTCTCTACTAACTGCAATCTTTAAATTTTAAAGTACTAAAGTTATTGGCCATGTTTTCAGAATCCATAGTATTTTTCCTTTTAAAAAGAAAGACAAGTTGGGCACCAGTGGCTCATGCCTTTAACTCTAGCTACTCAGGAAGCTGAGATCTGAGGATTGAAGTTCAAAGCCAGCTGGGACAGGAAAGTCCATGAGACTCTTATCTCCAATTAACCACCAGAAAATGAGAAGTGGAATTGTGGCTCAAGTGGTAGAGCACTAGCCTTAAGCTGAAGAGCTGAAGGTCAGTACCCAGGTCCAGAATTCAAAAACAACAACAACAAAATAAAAAGACAACCAAAAAAACTTGAATTTCCAGTCCAATCTCTATTAGGGTGTTAAAATATGGCTCTGAATATACAGGCCTGTGAAACTAATTCTTTCAGGGCCATATTATATGAACTGAGAACAGGCCAATATTTGGTCATAAAAAGTAATAAATTCTTAGCAATCATTGTACATATGACCTCATGAATTTAAACTCTAAAATATGTGATCATGACATATGAGATACAACTAACTCTTAACATCACTAACTGTGCTGCCCAAACCAATAATCTTTTTTTCTTTTTTTTTAATTTAATTTTGTTTTATTTGTGAACATACTTTACAGAGGGGTTACAATTGCATGGGCAGGATAATGCATACATTTCTTACCAAGCATTGCAGCCTCCTCCTTTGTTTACCCTTCACATCCCTTCCCAGC
>NW_012267269.1:8736397-8821074 GCF_000151885.1 Dipodomys ordii
AAGATTGGGATTGGGGGGAGGGGGGAGGCTGGGAAGGGATGTGAAGGGTAAACAAAGGAGGAGGCTGCAATGCTTGGTAAGAAATGTATGCATTATCCTGTCCATGTAATTGTAACCCCTCTGTAAAGTATGTTCACAAATAAAATAAAATTTAAAAAAAAAAGAATTCCTCAAGAGAAAATACCCTCTTTCCCAGGTTCCTCACTAAGAGTCAATGCATAAATGGAAACAGATATGAAAGAACCAAAAGCTCATATGAAGTCCAAAGACAAGTGCTGCCAGTTCTCAATCGGTGCTTCGTTTCCTGACCTCCAACAAATTTTTAACCTTGAAAATACCTTCCATTTATAAGTACAAAACTTTTCATGATGCCAGCTTTTTGAAATATAAGTTAAATAACGTAAAAAGAGCAGCTCATAAAAACTGTCAGAGGGCTGGGAAGGTGGCTCAGTGGTAGAGCACTTGCCTTGCATGCGTGAGTCCCTGGGTTCGATGCCTCAACACCACATAAGCAGAAAAAAAAGAAACTGGAAGTGGTGCTATGGCTCAAGTGGTAGCACTCAAGCCTTGAGCTGAAGAGCTAAGAGACAGTGCCCCGGCCCAGAGTTCAGGCCCCACGACTGGACAAAAAAACAAAACAAAACTGTCAGAGAAGCTGGGCGCAGGTGGCTCACGCCTGTAATCCTAGCTATTCAGCAGGCTGAGATCTGACGATCATGGTTCAATCCCAGCCTGGGTAGAAAAGTCCTTGAGACTCGGATCTCCAATAAACCACTAGAAAACCGGAAGTGGCACTGTGGCTCAAGAGGTAGAGCACTCACCTTGAGCTGAAAAGCGTAGGGACAGCGCCCTGGCCCAGAGTTCAAGCCCCACGACCAACCGAAAAAAAAAAATTGTCAGAGATAGTTATGTTGGTATAAACCAGCACTCAGGAGGCTGAAACAGGAGGACAGAAAATTTCAAGCCAGACAGGGCTACCTAGCAAGATCCTGACTCAATAAATAAATAAATAAATCTAACGAAGTTGTCAGACACTATATAAAGTAGGATGCTGCTCTGAAGACACTAGCCTTTTTGAGAACCTTATGTTCTTCTCTCGGAGCACATTAATTTACAGTTATCACTGTAAGTTGGGAAATTCACACTCACAAAGAGGTTAGCAAAGGGATATCTTCTCCTTAAACTTACCTGTAAAGCCTACCAGGAAGTCCAATGTATCTTGATAACGATTTGGTGCTACCATAGCCCACATCATCAACTGAGAAGCCTGGCATTACATCTCACACCTCTAATCCCAACTACTCAGGAGACATAGATAGGACTGTGGTTCAAAGTCAACTCAAGCAAAAACTTAGTAGGATCCTGTCTCAAACAACAAGGTAGGTAGGTATGTTGGCTCATGCATGAAATCTCAGCTGTGCAGGAGGCAGAGTACAAAGATACTAATAAGACCCTACATGAAACAAAACTAAAGCAAAGGAGGGCTTTAGGTATGGCTCAAGTGATAGAGCACCTGCCAGGCAAGTATGAGACCCTGAGTTCAAACACTAGTACTACATTTTAAAAAAAGTTCAAGAACAAGTGAAAACATTTTATCCTTTTTTTGGTCCATTGTGAGGCTTGAACTCTAGGCCTGGGCACTGTCCCGGAGCTCTTCAGCTCAAGGTGAGTGCTCTACCACTTTAGCCACAGCACCACTTCCAGTTTTCTGGTGGTTAATTGGAGGTAAGAGTATCTCATGGCCTTTCTTTCCTGGGCTGGCTTTAAACCATGATCCTCAGATTTCAGCCTGCTGGGTAGCTAGGATTACAGGCATGAGCCACCAGCGCCTGGCACACTTTATCCTTAAACAGATGACAATGAAATCTAGAAGCCAATTTAAGTTTTATATACTATACATGATTCAAAATAAAGAGTACACCATGGACATTTGCTCAGACCCTATCATAGTACTTAATGCAGGATCCCTTAAGGGTCATGAATTGACAGGACAGAAAGCAGTGATTATTACTAAATGTCTAGTACTCATGAAAACATTCAGGATATTAAGCCATCTTAAGAGCTAGGACAATAAACTAAGATTAATCCTAAAGAGAATTTATGTCATCCCACACTAAATCAGTTTGTACAGTCAAATACTTCCTGGTATTATCTGTCTGCTGGTAAGTCAATTCTACCTGAGCTTATTAAGAAAAGAAAAAAGAAAAAAAAAAAAAACAAGTGTGCCTAACCATCAAGGGTTGGCAAATAGACTTATTCCTAACAGGAAACTGTGGTCTAAGGATCTAGGCACAGGAAGTATAGGTCATTAAGTGGGCTCGGGGGGTGTGGCTAGGGAGAAATAACTGCAGCAGTCAAATTCAAGTTGCTTTGACACATTTGTTCTGATGTTTTCAGGCCCTTTCCTTTCCTTTTACTCTCCATCCAGCTGCTTGTTGGGTTCTTGTGACCTCTCCCATCTCACACTTCAGCTAAGCCACCAAGCAATCTCAAAATACTAACTGGAAAATATCTGGAGAGAGAGGGACAGCCACCTCAACCTTTAAAACACCCAAAAAATTCCTACTTCAAAAGGGCAGGAAATCCCTAGAATTTATTCCAATAGTTGAGAAAGGTACTCAACCACTACTCCCTGGATAGTTATCCCACTTCCAGATGACTCACTGAGCAGAATTATCCTTGCTTTATCTCTTATAGTTTATTCCCCCAAACTGAAATAGCCATAGATATAAATATCAAAGGAATAGTTGAAAGTGCCAAGAATGGAGGCACCAAGATGACAGCTCATAATCTGGGAACCACTGAAATGGAGTAATAGCAATACTGAAGAAAAGAAGCATAAATTTACAGAGTATAACAAACCAATACAACTAAAAGTAACCATGCAGCAACTAGAGACAGAGTGGAATGCAGAGTTTCCAAATGAGGCTTAAGTCATAATTAAAAGGCTTCAAAAAACACATTTGTAAGATCAAGACACCTGTCTTCATTCTAATATCAAATCATCCAAAATGCAGGACACTATGCTCAATACTCAAGATGACTCAGATTGGGAGTTCCCACTTTAAGTGTCTAACAAAGAAGAGAACACATGCAGAACCACAACATAAGACACAATTTGGTTAAGTGTGAAGAGGTATTATATGTGGATGACAGAGAGAAACAAGAAAAAGGGGGGAAAGGCTCAGGACCTAGAAAAGGCCATGTGCAGCAAGAGGTTATCTGTTGTCACATTTTCAAATAAGAAATGAGGTAGATATGGACTGAGCTATTTATATAGATAGCTACTATGTGTTAGGCATAAACAAGATAGGCACACAGGGAATTTTTTGAGAGATACAGGTTTCAAACAAGCCAAAATGCTAAAACTATATCCAATGTCATTGGGGGGGGGGGGAGGAGATGCTATATGTAAGTAAAGAATGACCACAAGAAAAAGTCTTTCTAAAAAGTGACATTTAAACTGAGACATAAAGATGAAAACATAAAATATGTTTAGATTTATGTAATTGGTCTTTGGAGGGTAAGAGATAACAAGGGAAGATGAGGTTTAAAATAAAACCTGAGCCCTGAAGAATCTCTTCCTAGGAAGGCACGTCTGTAGAGTATATGGGAACCTTACAGACCACCTTTAGAATTGTGGAAACTTAAGAAGCTAGAAAGGTTAAGAAGCTAGATAGGTCCTGAAATCCATTCACAACTAATGGCTCCTTTTGCAAAGAAGGAATTTAAGCCTAGAGCTTGGCTCAGTTTCACTCAACTAGGCCAGGGGGTGGCCCAAGCCTCTAACTCCCATTACATCTCACAGCCAATTAGTTTCTTAATCAGAGAATTCACTGAGAAAGTCAGAGCTCAGCAAAGTTTTAATGCACAAGAAACAATATCAGCAGATACAATAAGCAAACCAAGTATCAAGCATTTCTGATGGCCTGTGGAAAAAAATTTTCGTCAGTTCAAGGCAAAAAGAGAAATACAGTTAATGTCTCATAAACTAAAATAGGTTGATTCCGTTTCTTTCATGAAATTATGTATAGCCTACTAGTAAATAACAGAGAATGTGGTCAATTCTTTTAAAACAGACACTGGCAAACTCATCAGCCCTCCAATACCCATCTAGGAAGGCAATGATGTTCATTGCTATACCACCACACCACCACACTCACTTCTTACTGCACTTGTCTGGGAAATACAAAGATAAACTGTTACTTAGAAGTTAAAGCAGTACTGTTTACCAACAATGAAGGAGGATTAGAAAGGAAAATTCAGAAATGTATTCATACAACTCACCAGCCACAATGTAGGAAAATACATATAGAGGAAAAGGTATATATTATGAATTAAAATGTTTCATGTACCCTACGTCACCAGAGACACAATTAGGACTTGGCATGTTTCAACTAGTAGAACAGCCCTTAGAAATCAAGAATCATCATAATGAAACTCTTTTAGCCATACAGCTTCCAGTCTTGCATCATATTTTGGGGCTGACAGTGTGGAAACAAAAACAAAGAAAAAAGTCCCCTTCAGATTGAAGCCACTACAACTCACCTCTCACTGACTCCTGTCCAGAACTACTACTCCCACTCCTAATAAACTACAACACGGGAAAGTGGATCTATTCTGCCAATCAGCAATTGATCAAGGTCTGGATCAACCAGTAAAAACTATTTCTAAGGTGTGTGACCAGGACCAAATTGAGCAGAATAATATAGGTCAAATCCAGAGAAGGCTCACAGTAAGGAAAATAGGCAGTTTATGAAATTCTTCCTCTAGCAGGAAAGACATGGTACCCCACTCCAAGGAGGCTTAATTTATAATTCAAAAAAAAAACGACAATGACCTAAGTAGAAATTTCAGATGTCCTTGACATCACCAGGTAAGGTCACCCTTGAGATGAGGCCACCCAGGAAGCTGACTGATCTGCTAGAAAAACAGCCTGACTGGAACAGTCTCAAAGAAACCAACTTGAGAGCTTTCATAACCTTTCCAAGGACATCTTATAAGCATCTCTGTCTGTATGGGAGCGTTTATCTGTTATTGAAGAAATGTCACCTTTCAAAAGAACTGCCACTATGTGTACTATTATTCATAAAAGTAACCTAAGAATACAAAATTATATACCAACAGTCAAGGAGCACTAAAAGAAAATTAAAATCTAGCTACTTCATTTTTTCAAAGTGATGTGACCAGTCAAGATCTAATTTATAAATTAGATCTATTCCAGGTGAGAAATTCAGATGACTCTTATATCATACTGGGATTTAGCAGACATGATACCTGGATGCTGAACCTTAAAAAGAACCAAAGTGATTACTGATATATCAGAATAATAACAATTTGAATTCTGAAGAAAAGTCTCTTTTACTCTTAAGTGCAATTCAAAATGTGGGTATCAGTGGCTCAAACCTGTAATCCTCTTTAATCTGAAGGTTCTGATCTGAGGGTCAAGTTTCTAATCCAACCCAGGCAGAAAAGTCTAAGACTCATCTCTCCAATTAACCACCAAAAACCCAAAGTGGATCAAGTGTAGAGAGCCTTAAGTGAAAAAGTTAAGGGATAGTGCCTAGGCCCTAAATTCAAGACCCAGTACTTTAAAAACAACAAAATCCAGGCACCGGTGGCTCACACCTATAATCCTAGATACTCAGAAGGCTGAGATCTAAAGACCACAGTTTGAAGCCACCATGACTCTTTATCTCCAATTAACCAACAAAAAGCCAGAAGTGGATCTATGGTTCAAGTGGTAAATCACTAGCCTTGAGTAAAAAGTTCAGAGACAACCCTACAGGCCCCTGAATTCAAGCCTCAGGATACACACAAACGTACAGACAGACAGACAGACAGAGAGAGACAGAAAGACAGACAGACAGACACATACACACTTTCTCTCTCACACACATACACACAGATCAATAAAAACCCACCTGTTAAAACTACAAAACAACTGGTATTGCTTTAGCCTTTAGCACAGGAGAAAGGTTATAATAGAATGTGCCACAACGAATGAAGCTAGGAGGAAAACAGACTTGAGTGGATAGAAAGGGAGTGAGAGAGGATGAGGAAAGGAGAGACAGAGAGCAAGATAGAGGAGGAAGAGAGACTGGGGGGAGGGGGATAGGAAGGGAGAGAGGGAGAGGGAGGAAAAAGGAGAGAGAGCCAGAGAGAGAGAGAGAGAGAGAGAGAATAAAGAAAGGGATGCGGCAGAAAAATGGAGAGATGGAAAGGAGAAGGAGAGAGACCTTTTAAAAATCAAAGCCACAGCCAGGCACTGGTGGCTCATGCCTATAATCCTAGCTACTCAGGAGGCTGCGATCTGAGGATCAAAATTCAAAGCCAGCCAGGCAGAAAAGTCCATAAGTCTCTTATCTCCAATTAACTACCAGAAAACCAGAAGTGGAACTGTGGCTCAAAGTGGTAGAGTGCCAGCCTTAATCAAAAAAGAGCTCAAAGAGAGTGCCCAAGCCAAGTTCAAGCCCCCATAACCGACAGGGTCGGGGTGGGAAGGAATCAAAGCCACTGAAATTCCAAAATAAAAGCCATATGACCCAGTTTACTTTTCTATTCAAAAGTGTTGCTAGTGTTTGTTTGATTCTCTTTGGATGCTTTTTATCATGTCTGAAGATTTTTTAGAGGTAAAAAGTATGCTGTTACTTAAGCACAGACTAGAATAAATCACCACTGAGGACCTTCAGCCTGTAAATTTACTGGGAATGAAAGAAATTTAAACATGGGGTAAGGTCAATAAATAAGCAGAAAATGTCAGAAAGCACATATATGGGCATTTGGAAAAGGTACACAATATTGTTGGATGGGGAAACACTATCACTAGGTTAATGTAGGATGTCCCAGTCAGTGTACTGAACACCTTTAAGGAGTATTAATCCTATGTGATACTAACAACTTAATAAAAGGGATTGTTTTATCCTGTTTTTCAAATAAAGAAATGAGTTTATAAGCTGGGTGTGGTGGCTCACACCTGTAATCCTAGCTACTCAGGAGGTTGAGATCTGAAGATCAAGGTTCAAAGCCAGCCCAGGCAGGGAAGGCCATGAGACTCTTATCTCTAATAAACCACCAGAAAACCAGAAGTGTGCTGTAGCTCAAGTGGTAGAGTGCTAGCCCTGAGCTGAAGAGGTGAGGGACAGTGCCCAGGCCCAGAGTTCAAGCCCCACAACTAATAAAAACCAAAAACAAACAGATATGAGTTTATAAGACTTCCTTGCCCTGGACCATAGAAACTGTCAATCATGGTCTTTCAAACTCAGAAGCACATGTACTTTTCATATCAGTAAAGTACTTAAAATAACCAACACACTGCCTCACCCCAACTAATTAAAGATGAATCCCTCTTTAAAAAAAAAAAAAGAAAAAAACCCAGACACTGATATTTTTATAAGTACTAGATTTGATTCTAATGTTCAGCCAAGGTTGAGAGTCACTGTAAAAGACCTTCATAAAACAAGTGGACCATCAGCTGGGTTATGAAGAACAGACAAGAGTGAAATAATCAGAGACCAGGAAGGCATCCAGTTTTCTGAGGGAAACAAGGACTTCAAGAACATCACTGGAGCCTCACATGGTTGCACACATCTGTAATCCCAGCACCTGGAGGGTGAAGGCAGAAGGATCACAAGAGGACAGCAATGTCCTGTCTCAAAAAAAAAAAAAAATCAGTGGAGATGCAAAGGCAATGAAAGGTAAAAACCAGCCTAGGGAAAGTCTGATCAGAATTTTTACAGGAACCATAATTTAAAAGGCAGAAAAGATAAGCTAGAATCACTTACCAGAGAGTAGAATGCAGTCTAAGAATCCTGTACAAGAGGTAAGACAAGAGGTAAGAAGAGAGCATGAAATGACTTTTAACTACTGTAATAAATGGTTTATGAATTCTAAAAAGACAAGGAAAAAATAGCAGTTTGCTCATATCAAGGCTATGGACAGTAACAAAAAACACTGGATGGGGTAGAAATAGAGCAGAGCTTGTTGATCAGTTGCAACAGATCAGTTGCAAGTCTTTACAATTCAGGGCTCAGCATTGACACTTTCTAGCATTTATTATTCTAAGCCTCCACTTCCTCATGGAGAAAATAACAGCAGCATCTTATTTAGTTATTGAATAAAACAATCCAAGTTAAAGAAAACAGACCAAGAATTTCCATATTCTGATAGAGTACAGTGTAATACAATAGTCCCTCAATTTGTTCTAATGCTCAAAATTACATCTTTAGATGGCCTTGGCTGATAAACGTATAAGATACATGTTCCTTTCTATATTCCATCACTGATACCTCAGTCTAAGCTCATGCCCAGATGCTACGATAAAAAATGTAAATTCTTCCTCAAGAGTAGGTATTAAGAACTCTACCAAAACTCATCATTTCACTTTGAGTTGCTGTATACATTGAGTGATATGTCATCATCTGTATGATTTTTAGACAAAAAAGAAAAATGATTATATGCCCTTAACTAAATTCTTGGGACCAAGAATTATGTAAAAAAGTTAAAGTATGAGGGAATAGATAAACTTTCAATATTACTAAAAAGTAACCTATACAATCTAAAATTTGACACTTTCCAAATAAGCTTGGTCACTGAAGGATTTACTGCTTAACTTCCATTTTCACATACTTTATTTTGTGTTAAGATGATTTAAACCTGTTCCCTGGGTAATCCTTTAGCTAAGTAATCCTGAGAGCCACAAACTAAGTGGCCAGAAATTGCTAGTTTTTGTTACATTCAACTAGTTACCATTTCTAGTCATTATAATGGAAATCTGCATCTGAACTGGTGACTACAGTAGCTCTCCCTCTTTCCCCAAAAGAAATAAACATTTGGGGTGAATGTGGGGGAATACAGTATAGTTACAAAAGGAGTTAACTCCTTGATCTATTTAAAAATTTTACTAAGTATCATGTAGAAATGAGAAAAGGGTATTTGAACATTTAAATTATTTTTAAGAGAGTTCTGTCCTTTTCACCCTGTCTTAAGCATACCGACTGTATTACACTCGGAGTTCACAGGAGCTATGTTCCTAGAGTGTATTAATGGTAGAAACTGAAGTTCTCAAAGGGAAACAGTTCTGATGCTTGGATGGTCCATAAAATGCATCTACTGGTAACAACTTTAAAAAAGCCTTTCAGCAAACAAAAAATGTCCTCCTACACCATTCCTTTGCAAGGAAACTATTCTAAAAGACAGGATAGGTCCTCACTTGTTTCATACCAGAAACAAAATAGATCTAACATGTATAATGAATACTAGTTGAGAGATCAGAAGATGATTTTTAAACTTTTGTGGAAGAGAAAGAGAGAGGGCACAAAAATATACTAAGCACCTGCTTGGATAAAAGGACAGGGATATTTTCACCAAGCCATTTGAATCATCATTCTTAAGAGGCCCACACACCCTTTTTACCATTCCGTGCCTTCCAGGTAAGGCAAAAATACATTTTGAACTTTGGAATGGATTTTCTGCTTAGGATTAATTACAGGTTTTTCAGCTGCTCTGGGAATTTGCTTTCAAACAAAACGAGGTCACACTAAAAACCTGACTGAGAGAACTAAAATAATACCCTTTATCTTATCTTACATACAACTATAAATCTCAACCTATAGAAGCTAAAGGCCCCAATGCTGTCTTTCACAAGAGGAAAGTTAAAGGTCTGGATCTTCCCTGGTTATATAGAAGAGATAGAAAAGCACTAGTTAACTAGGTCAGAGCCAATAACTAACTGTAAACTGACTAGCTAATGTACTTTATTTTTTTTTATATATTTTAAGGGTATTTTATTTGTAAGAGTCCCTCCATTACTTTTCTCTCTAGTTTCAAGCCCAAAGCCCCACCTTAAGAAGCTGTAATTTTCAGATGTGTGCTTTGGGTATGTACACAAAGAAAAACAAAACACAACTGCCCCCAAGCCCCTTACTTTTTAGTATTTCCAATACAATCATAACAGGTTCTATCATGAACACTTAACCCCATCATGTTCTTGGATAAAGAAGGCCCAGAGTCTTTGAACTGAAGATGCCAACAGACATCCCATGAAAACACTGCCAAGACCTTCTTGACACCTGTGGCAAAAGCATCGTGTCTGTTAAATATATGTTCTGTTTAAGTGACTTTTAAAGTATAAGCATGGTGCCTTTAAAAGTGATTTGTAACAAGAGGTCAGAGTATAAAATTGAAGAGGTTAGAGAAGAAATCAATTGTATATCTTCTGTCAAAACATAGCTCTAAATGTCTGAGTTGGTCAGAAACTGTTATATAGGGGGTAAGGGAGGGGGGGGACCCTCAACAGGCTAGAAACAAAACCCAATCACCCAATGATGGGGGATAAGGGGAGGGAAATAAATGACCACTCTGAAGATCTGAAAACATTTCACTTCTGTACTGAAAACTGTAGATCAGACATTCCTGGGGAAAGATACTTCTTTTCATCTCTAGAGAAATTAAGTACCTTTATACCTGGTATGAATTGAATTATATTTTCCAAAATTCCTATGTTGAAGCGCTAATTCCAACATGACTATATATTTGCAGACACAGACTTTTAAATAGCAAAAGTTTTAAAAATAGGACTTGTGTCTATATAAGTGAAAGAAGAGAAGCCAAAGATTATCCTTTGTCTATTCAACACAGAGGAAAGACTATGAAGAAACAAAGTAAGAAAGTATCCCACTTCAAGTCAGGAAGAATCATTTCACCAGAAATCACTGTTTATTTTGGACTTCCAGCCTCCAGAAATGTGATAAAATTAATTTTTAACTGTTTTCAGCATCCAGTCTCTGGTATTGTTATGGAAGCCTAAACTTGCTAATAAAATTCCCAAACAAATCTCTCAGTTTCTCAGATTTGAGAGATATACTGAATCATAAATATGGCTTTTGAATCCACCTTATCATTAGTAGTTTTCATCCATTCATGCTACTACCAATATTCACCCCTCATCTGCTTCCATTCCAATCTGTCTACCCCATGACCCACTATTCATTAGTCTTGATGAACTTGCTACCCTCAATATCCCCAACTCTCACAGATACACAGATAGACTCTCATACAAGGACATGTTCAACTTTCAAACTTAACCCACTGTAGTATTTTTCTCCCAACTTGTTATGCAAAAATCTGCCCAAGTCAAATGACCTATAAACATTCTGTTAACTCTTGTCTTGCTTTTATTCTCATTGTAACAACTTACACCAGCCTACTATCTCCTCTTTCAAAATGGTGGCTGGAAGAAGTTGCTGGGGAACATAAACAATCACAAGGACAAAATCTTCCCCAAGTACTGCTCTGCAACACAAGTGATTTTATTCAATAATAAGCTTTTGACCCCACAAAATCATCCTTCCAGATACTTACACAAGATCTAAAAGATGGTAAAATCTTATAAAAGAGAACCATTGTAAGTTAATACTTTAAGGCTCAGAAAAATCATAATTCCATCAACATATCCATGAACTCTGTAATATGCCCATATTTCTGTGGATGAGAGAAGGGAATAGGAAACCCCAAGAGGCTTTGGCTGGCCTTTGAAACAAATCACATGCTGTATGTTAGAGCTAAGGGACACAGAAAAAAATATGTTCCATGTAAATAGGAGCTAAAAAAGGATGTGACACACATGAAATTCTTAAAGTTTTCAAAGGCTCTCCTCATTCCTCAATTGTGTGAGAACACATAAGTTCTAGAGACCATGACGGGTAAGTACCGATAGATTTGATCTCTAAGTTCAACCAGTTTTGCTCTCAAACCCTATGATTTCTTTCTGAAGTCACTACCTAAATTCCAGCAGCAAAACTTCCAACTAATGGAGTCTCTCACTGATTTTTCTAGGTTTTCAACTATCCCTTCCCCTACCAATCCTCGAAAGAACGTAACAAGCCTTTTCAAACCTCTTTTATGAGAGCATAACTGAGATTCATAACCTACACTAGATCTTTATTGATTTCCATCATGTGAGTGGCAAAGCCCACAGTAATACATCAAGATTTCAACAAATAGAATGCCTAGCCCTTGATCTTATATGCACCCCAAATAGTCTCTATCCTACTCACTGCACTTCCCACTCCTATACTTCTTAACTCTTATTTTCTCCACTTGGCATCTTCTCCCAACTAGTTCCAAATTATAATCATCCAGTTTATAATCATTTAACAGCTGTTGCTTTGCCCTTTAAAAACACTCATACAATAGCTGTTCCTCAGAACTTAGCATATACTATCAGAGAAGCTGTCTTCACCTGTAGGTGGCAGTTTTTTGTAGGGCTGGACCATAAATACCTCAGTTTTTCCATCCCTCCAGTCCAAATCAAACTACACTATAGTCAGTTACACCCAGAGATACTCCAAGGTCACTAACAAGCACCCAAAAGCATTCAAGTTATTGACAATCATATCTTCTCAAATCACTTCCGAAACTGACAGGGCAGAGAAATGATACCAAGATCTACAATGTAAGGCTCAGAAACAGGAGCAAACTAACAATGTAACATTCAGGGACTTCAGTGGCTGTTTCCTAGAACATTTAGTGCCCAAGAGGGCTGGGCCATCAGCTTCCCATCAAGAGGGGAAAAGAACCACCCACTTCTATGACAGATTGACTGTCAAACACATGTACAGAAGGCCCTGCAGGAGAAAAGGCAAGCTGTCCTGCCAGAGTTCTTAAAAGCTTCTGAAGACAACAATTTTTAAGGGGTAGGGGAAAGAGATATATTCTAATCCACTGTGGATAAATAGACCCCATCTCAAATCCAATGCTGAATAAGATACCTTTGCGTTTTAAATTTTTCTAGAATTGGGGAATTTCAAAACATGAACCATTTTCACATCAAATGACTACATTAGTCAAATGAGAGCAATTTTTTAAATTGCACAAAGCTTGTATAATCAATCCCTACTTTTAGGAAATCATTTGAAAATGCAGTTAAATGCAACCGTATCTTTTCAGAGCCAGTGCACCATCCACTTGGTCCCTAAAGTCTGGGAAATTTTCCTGACCAATAGAACACAAATAAAATATGCCAAAGGAGGCATTAGCATTTTCACTCTCTATTATAATTTCAATACAGGCAGGGAGCCAGGGTACTATATATTCAGTATATGTAGCTCCTAGAAAAATGAAAATTAGCGAAAGCTAAAAATGATTTAATATAACATATTACAAAGCAACAACTGTCACAATAAACTACAGAAGTAAAAACTATTTATTAAATACTGAAAGGAAATCTTACTAAGCAATATTTTTTGTTTGTTTATATGTTAGTTCCGGTGCTCACTGTTGGTCCTCTTACCTCTTGAGCCAAATCTCCAATCTAGTTTTTGCTGGTTAAAGATTTTTCTAATTTGGGGAGGGAAAGGGAAATAACAAAATGCCAAAATAAGGACATAGGTTTACCTATTGTGACAATGAGATGTACAAGACACCATGTTGAAAATGAACTTTACACCTTGGGGGTAGGGGGGAATTGAGAGGTGAGGAAGGAAGGGATGGTAAGGGAAAAACAAGGGAGGAGGTAACAATACTGGATAGGAAATGTACTCATTACCTAACTCATGTAACTGTAACCCCTCTGTACACTACTTTTACAATTAAAAACAATTTTTTTAAGTCTTAAAGACTTTCCTGACTGGTTGGCTTTGAACTTTCATGTCCAGGTCTCAGCTCCTTGAGTGGCTAAGATTACAGGCAGGAGCCACTTCCACCCAGCTTGTAAACATTATTTCAAAGCTAACAACTACAAAAAACAAATTAAGCCCATAGAATTTGAAGTTTATAATGATAGACCATACTATTTGAAGTTTATAATGATTAAGTGGCTTATTTATTTATATGTTATATAAAGATTTTCTAACTGATCCAACCAGTGACTATTTATGAAACTGACATTTTAAGTATTGATAAACATGTCCATTGCCATTAATATCATATAAAATGACCTTAAAGAGAGTGATAATCTCATAAAATATAGAACCTTTTACAACAGAGAAGTAACTGGAAGTTGCTGGCATTAAAACAGAATTTGAAATCTCAAGATTCCCTGTACTGAATAAAAAGCATTCCTTTGTTCATTACAAAGCTAAGACAAAAACAAGGCATTTAATGGCAATGTGTTTTTCCCCCAAAAGCTGATTTATTGCTATTTAGCGTTTCCAAGAAAGTATTTCCAAGAGCCAAACAATCATTCTTAATATCGACTCCTCTTCACAGCTGCTGTGTGGCACCACCACCTCCTTACAAACTGGGAGAAAATGCTGAAATGGATGCTTAAATGATTTTCTTGATTTCAATATTTTCCCCTGCCAGATTCTGGAATATCATACAAAGCAAAGTATCCACTTTGGTTCTTGGGTTTTCAACTGTGCCTAATTTTACCAGATATAAAAATTTGAACAGTAAAAAATGAACCAAGGAAAAATTAAACCAAAAGTCAAATGAACTTTCTGAGTCCTACTCTACAATGACAGTGTTACAACTGTGATCGATGTAAGAGCATAGCTCTGGTTCCAGCCCAGGGCTCCATGCTTTCACTGGATTATTATGATTCCCGTTATTTACAAACGTGGAAGCTTATTACACATAAAAGCTCTTAGTTCCAATAAGCTCTGGGTAACTTGCTATCTCCATTCTAAAAGCCTCTTCCTCACAATTACCATCCATTTGAAGAGTGATTTGACCCATACTCCATCCTTTGAGACATTACATAAAAGGACTCTCACCTACTCAAAAATCAATCTTTTCAATTAGATGAAAACTTAATGAAAGCTGAGATCATCTTGATGAAAGCAAAATACTGCCAAAAGGCAAAGACAGCTTCACACTCTAACGGTAAATCCACAAAGTTGCCAGATTAGAATTCTGCTGCTTAGTCATTATGGTCCAAAGATGTGTGATCTGCCTCACTATGACTTTCTGTAAGAGATGCAGGGTTTGTAAAGTTCGGTTTTCGACATAGCATCTTGTACATTTCATTGTTGCAATGGGTCCACCTGTATCCCTATTTAAACAATTTGTGTTTTCCCTTCCCCTCCCCAAATTATACCAACATCAAATACAGTGAAAATGGGGGCGGAGAGGGGGGAGTAGTCATGGAGATGGGAGGGCAGGGATGGTAAAGGGAAAAACAAAGGAGGAGGCAACAATGCTTGATAAGAAATGTACTCATTACCTTGCTCATATAATTGTAACCCGTTTACCGTATTTTCACAATAAAAAAAACTTATTAAATAAAAAAAAGAGATGCAGGGTTTACCAACCTTACAGGAAGCCCTGACACTACCAATGCCAAATAAATACTTGCATATCTGGATCCCCTTGTAAGAAAGTATTTAATCATATCTCTGCAACAAATCCTCTTCAAAACAAAAGTAATGTCTCAAACATACAAAGGTACTCTGAGTACTGCATGTGTCTATGTCCTTTAAGTAAGTTACCTAATGATTCAGTCTCATGATCATGGAATCCAATAAAGGAAATAAATTGTGTTTGTTTAACCACCCACTTTAATCTCGTGGCCCATAGTATAGATGGATGCATTTGAGAGACAACTAGCCTTAAAGAATAAGGATAGGGACAATGGACTGTAAAGCTAGTTGGCACAGAGTCCAACTCACAATCATGACATGGTGGCCAATTTAGCTAATTGAACACACAGGTTGTATTAACCTGACCTTTATATGTTTTATGTCCTGATTTGTACAACAGCTACCATCTGCCCAGCTGAGTTATGGGCTGCTAACAATAGGATTTAAAGAATTCAATATTTCATATACAGAAGAACCAAAACCTGAAATCAAACACACTTTTTTCCTATACCCAGAAGTGAACCTTTATCCTCTCTGTTACAAAGAAACAAATGACAAATATTAAAGCAAAAATTAAAAAAACTGCAACTGGAAAAGCACCTCAGAAGTAACTATTTTCTAAAAATCCTTGAATTGAATCTTAAAACACACATAACTCTGAAATATATGCATTCTCACTGAGTAAGCCTTTCCATCACAGAACCAGTATAAATAAAAACACAGCCAGTATAAATAAAAACACAGCCGGGCGGCAGTGGCTCACACCTGTAATCCTAGCTATTGAGGAGGCTGAGATCTGAGGATGTCGGTTCAAAGCCTGCTGGGCACGAAAGTCCATGAGACTCTGTTCTCCAATAAACCACTCAGAAAACCAGAAATGGTGCTGTGGCTCAAGTGGTAGAGCGCTAGCCTTGAGCTGAAGAGCTGAGGGACAGCGCCCAGGCCCAGAGTTCAAGCCCCACAACCAACAAAAAATAAATAAATAATTAAAAAATAAAAACACAATGTATCTGAGGAAATGTGTAAATCATCATCATGTTAAAGAGTAAATCACACATAATACACAAAATATATGTGAATGCCAGCTGTTGGGATTCTAAAATGGAAAGGAGGTGAGGCACATTGATAAAGATAGAATTCATAAAATATAGAGGCTGGTAAGGTGAAAACATATTTTGTCTACAATTTAGGGTTACCATAATGAAATGCTTGGATGTATTAAGAAGTATGAAGTGCGAACTTCACTAGCCACACTTAAGGGGAAAATTACTTGACTAGTTCATTGAGTACATATTGAATCTAGAAAATAGGAGACTCTGAACACCTCAAAGTGCTTGAAATTTGTTCTGTAGGCAATAGGGAACAACAGTGTTCAGACAGGGGTATGAGAGCCAGAACAGGCATTATAGGTCTCTAACTCAAATAGGACTAATGGTTCTAACTCGAATAGGGCTGAAATCTGAGATGTTATTTTTATCTGACCTGATAGTTCATAAGACAGTACTAAAAGGTTACACAAACAAAATAGTACTCTATTAATCCACAATTTATATCTAATACCTGGGCACATAATACTAGTCAAGATCTGGAACAAGACTGGCTCCATCTCTCTCATTTACTGTATCTTTGGGCCAGTACCTTAAACCACTCAGTAAATCTGTACAATGGGAAACTACATACTGACTACATCTCAGAGTACCAAAAGAACTCAAATGAAGAAAAACTTTTTATGTTCATGTCTTAAGAGTTCATTTTTTTGTTTCTTTTGTATGTTCTTCCCCCTATGGTTTATCCCTGTTGTCACTATGTCTGATTTTGGTAGCCTGGATATTGTATATACATTTATCTGAATTGGGGAAAGGAAAGGGAACAGCAAAATGGTGAGCAAAGGACAAGGAAGGACAATAAATCAACGATACTCACAAGACAATATATTGAAAATGATCTGTACAACTTGGGAGGGTTAAGGGGAAGGGAAAGAGGGAGAAAAATTAGGGAGGAGGTAACAAGTTCAACAAAAAAAATGTACTTATTTCCTTACTTTATATAACTGTAACCCCTCTGTACATCACCTTGACAACAAAAAAAAAGAAAGAAAGAAAAGAACTCAAGTCGTATCAAGTGCATGTGCAAAGCTTAGGACAAAATCTGTGTTGATTTCTTTTTTTTGGGGGGGGGGTCAGTCATGGGGCTTGAATTCAGGGCCTGGTCGCTGTCTCTTGAGCTTTTGTGCTCAAGGTTAGCACTGTACCACTTTGAGCCATAGCAACATTTCAGGTTTTCTTGTGGTTAACTGAAGATAAGGGGTAACAATGCTCCACAACAAATGTATTCATTGCCTTACTCATGTGACTGTAACCCCTCTGTACAGCATCTTTACAATAAAAAAAGTTATCATTGCCTTACTCATGTGACTGTAACCCCTCTGTACAGCATCTTTACAATAAAAAAAGTTACCAGCACCTGGCTTATGTTAAATTCTTCTGGTATAAATGTACGTATTATCCTGCCCATGTAATTGTAACCCCTCTGTACAGTGTGTTCACAAAAAAATAAAATAATAAAAAAATTCTTCTGGCATAAATTGCAAGCCATCAAATGATACTGACAACATGACTTTTTTCTGTACCACATCCCTTGACTTCTAGCAAGTATTATATAGTATTTCAAATAAAATTTAAGAATGTTGGCTTCAGAAGCCTCGATGTCTACTGTGTGGGAAGGTAAGATGAGGGAGTAGCCCTATTTCTCTATTAATATCCTTCCAAAAGCACAGCGTAAAGCTATACACTTATATGAGTAAGTTTTCAATATGCCTTGTCCATTTTTACCTTCTCAATGACTTTAAATGGTTCCCAGGAACACATATAATTAAAATTCATTATCTAAAAAGACTGCTTCAGGAAACCCAGCAATCAAATCCACTATCATCTATTTTTATAGATAGATATAATTACAACCTAATAGGCATCATTTAATCAAGACTTAACAAGTAGGCTCTTAAATCTAAAACTTGATCATTTTCTTCTTTGATAGGTGCACAAAATTTTCCTCCCAGGTAGTAGTCATGGAAAGTGAAAGGTGGAAAGAACTGTTAAATCCCTCATCAGAATGGCCTTCCTGAAGAGCTAATTAACCCAATTATGACAGGCATAATCTGAGAACATAGAAACAAAACCAAATGCGATATTATAGTACATTATTTTTTTGTTTTCCAATGTGTCACCAAACAACTACCCACCACAAAAACAAAACACCTAGTGGGATCTCTCTCTTGTCAGACCTTTAAAGGAAAAGGAAAGGGAAAGAACTCTATGTGCTTTCTTGTTTCCATTTAAAAGCTTAGAAAAATTAAAGACCCTAAGACGTGACATGCTCTCCCAAGATAACCAGGACCAAATCAAGACTAGACTAGAACCTAGATTTTGTAATATCAAATCCCATCATCTGGGTGAAGGATTATGGGACAATTTTGATGGCCTACATTTTCAAGTCTGATTACTATGTCTCTCATATCTAATTACAATATCTATCCCCATCTGCAGCTAAGTAAGATTAATTCTCAGTTACTAATCCCTAATAGTAACTCTGATACTCACAGCAACCAACTCCCTGCTTTGAAAGAGTTGGGGATCACTAATTAGTGCATCTTCTATTGAAAGTCTCTCATTGTCTTACCACACCCAACTTCCTTCCAGCTATATTAAGATTCTTTTTTTTGCTTATGTATTTTAAATACGTTTTTTATTGTAAATATACTGTACAGAGGGGGTTACAGTTACATGAACAAGGTAATGAGTGCATTTCCTATCAAGCATTGTTTTACAGACCTAATATACACACACCAAACAAGAGACACTCAGTGGGGGAGAAAAATCTATTAAGAATTCAAAAACCCTGAAAGGCTGAATTAGTCGCTAAAAAGAGAAATCTAAGTCTTTCAGTTGTCCTGATCTGTTTTTCCCTCCCTGTTGCCCAAAACTAAGGGCCTCCTAGCAAATCTAAACCTTTTAAACCAAGCCTGAGAGCTCTACAGTTGCAGATGATAGACCTGGTCTTTCACTACTCATGGATTAAAGAATTCTAAATATCTAAATATCATATAAACAAACCAATTATTTCTCCTAAAAGGAACTTATTTGTGTAATTTGCTTCCCATTGCCCAAAGAATTTCAATTCAGGAATGAGCAAAAGTAGCTACTGTTTTTAAGATATTTCCTACAAAATGTCCCATTATTATTCCTTGTTGGCAGGTTAAACTCTTAGGTTTTGGAGAAGCCGAGTGACATAAATAATGACCCAGAATTCCTAGCTACAGACCTCCAAACATCAAATCCAATAACAGAAGACTATTTCTCATTCCCAAGTAACCTAACGCTTAGCAGCTACTGTAACTAGGCTGCCTGTTTGTTCATTCAGGGTTGTTTGGTTTAAGCACATCCTTCACAGGTGAGATGTCCAAACCCAAGAACAGCTGTACTCCATGCACAGGTAAGTGGTCTTGTATTTCAATGTCCAAGTGTCACCTTCAGAACTTGTCATACTCCAGCTTCCTTCTATACAATTCAAAGACAACAAAACAGACCACAGCTCCATTTCCTGCCTTAAAAATGTATAAAGCCTTTCAAAGACACAGCTATTAATGCCACCAGTACTAATGCTAACTTATCTATCACTTAAATCTGAGAATGCATAATTACTTCAGATTACTTGGCTTCAGTGAATGAGGAATCAGTATAAAATCCTTTTCTAGGGGCTGGGAAGGTGGCTCAGTGGTGGAGAGCTTGCCTTGAATGCATAAGGCCCTGGGTTCAATTCCTCAGCATCACACAAGCAGAAAAAGCCAGAAGGGGTGTTGTGGCTCAAGTGGTAGAGTGTGAGCCTTGAGCTGAAGAATTGAGGAACAGTCACCAGACCCAGAGTTCAGGCCCCATGACCGACAAAAAAAAAAAAAAAAATCCTTTTCTACATACTCTACATACAAAATCAGACAACTCAGTGAAAATAAGTTAAAGGTTTAAAACTATTTTTTTTAGGGAAGCATACAATGTTTTAAAGTTTTACTCAAATATTTAGATCTATTCTTCACTCAACCTAGGTGTTTTCCAGGGCAATAAATGTGTTTTTCATGTCTCCTCAGAGGATTCCATCAAAAGGCATAGAAAACACCTTAACATCCTCTTTCTGCCCTTCTGAAGCAAGTGCACCCCACGTGGGCAATACCTTTAATAATAACACTTTCAATGGACGCAAAAGAGGGCACAAATCCAGCTAAATATAGTGACTTATGTAGCACCCAACCTCCCCCTTCCTTCTTAGTTTCTTCTTTCCCTTCCTCTCTCCCTTCCATCAACCCTTTCACCATCCATCCATCTTTATGTTCTATCAGTTTGGAGCTAGATAAACTTCTCAAAACAGACTTTTGCTCTGAAGATATCCAAGAACACCTGAATATGAAATACAAAAAAGGATGAAAAAGAATACAAACTTTAAAATTTTTTAATGTTTTTAAAGCTCATTGCTGCCCAGTGATACTCACTAGACATTATGCTAAAGATGAACATACAGGCTGGGCACTGGTGGCTCACACCTATAATCCTATAATCTCAGGAAGCTGAGATCTTAGGATCATGGTTCAAAGCCAGCCCAGGCACCAAAGTCCGTGAGACTCTTATCTCTAATAAACCACAGAAAACTAGAAGTGCCACTGTGGCTCAAGCAGTAGAGCAATCACCTTGAGCTGAAGAGTGCAGGGGCAGCACCCAGGCAGGCCCAGACTTCAAGCCCCACAACCAACCAAAATAAAAAGAACTATACAACTTGTAGGTGGGGTCAAAAGGGAAAAACTGGGAGAGAGCTAAGGAAGTGGTGACATTGTCCAGAAACAAATATACTCTCTGCCTGACTTATAGAACTATAACCCTTCTGTATATCACCCTTATAGTAACAATTTAAAAAATTTAAACCTCATTGCTTTTTTTTGGGGGGGGGGTCCGGTCGTGGGGCCTGAACTCTGGGCCTGGGCGCTGTCCCTCAGCTCTTCAGCTCAAGGCGAGCGCTCTACCACTTGAGCCACAGAGCCACTTCTGGCTTTTTTTCTTTTTGCTTATGTCGTGCCGAAGAATCGAACCCAGGGCCTCAGGCATGCAAGGCAAGCGCTATACCACTGAGCCACCTTCCCAGCCCCCCTACTTTATTTTTAAACTAGGTAAGTTTTCTCAGGTTGAAGATTTTATAGCTATATGTAAAAAAAAAAAAAACTAATTATTGCTCTTGTCTTGAACTTTATATTTGAAAGGAAATTGTGCCACCTTTCAATAATTATTAAACTTTATGTACAAGAAATTAACAGAATATAAAAGTATGTCTTAGCCTTCAATGGCTACACTGTTCTCAGAGCAATACAAGTTTCTTGTAACATGAAATTTCAGAATATCAATATTCCTCACCACTGCCCACTCAACCACTCACCTACTAGAAATATCCTAGCTCAGAGACTTCAAATAGAAATCAACATCATTAGAAGCACTAACTAATGGACACTGTTACTAAGATTTCTTGATCTGGTTAAGGTATATAATGGTCTTAACACTAACAACATAATAATATTCAGTCATTCATTATCCAAGTCAAGATGCAGAATCTGCACATTTAGCACCTGAAAAAAAAACAAACTTAATTTTATCAGAACATTAAACACAGAATCACACACAGGAAACAATTTTATCAGAACATTAAATACAGAATCACACACAGGAAAGAAAGAACCACAACCACCCCATTCTGCAAATTAAAGGAAGAAGGGGGGATGGTGGCATTTTATTTTCCCAACAATAAGAAATTGATAAGTGGAACCCTGTCTGCAACAGTGGTTTAGATGACATCTCATAGCCTCCTTTTTACTCATCAAATCCCATGACTAATGGTAGAGATGGGAGAAAAAGTGGAAGGTTAAAAAAAATGCAGGCATGTTCAACAACTGCAGTTTAAGGTTTTATACACACCCACAGTACCATTTAGTCAATTTCTATTTAAGAAACAAACTAGGACAACGAAACCAATACAGGAAAAAGAAAATGCTTAGGTGAACTACTCCAAGGTGCATTTTTAGTTCGTGTGACCTTCCAAAATGTTCCAAGTATGGGTACGCAGATGTGTGGGCACGTGTACATTTATAGAAAGTGTTGAGAGCACTATGAAAAAAATTACAAGAATAAATCACAGAATGTCAGGACTACAGAGGCCTGTAAGAGCTAGCCCTCAGCCTAAACTTTTAGGTAAGGAAAGCAAGATATAAAACTCGTAATGTCAGAACCCGTTTCCTAGCATTCAAATCTTCAAATACAAGGGCAATCTCACCTTCAATTATGCTAACTCCATGGCTTTATCATTTTTTATATTTTTGCAATGCCAAGGATAAATCTAGAGCTCTATCACTGAACTGCGTCACTATGGACCTCCCTGCCAGTGTTTGTAAATTTATACTTCCTCTCGGAAGATAAATGGCTATTCACTCCTTTCTACAATACAGATGCTAAGTTTTCTTAGGGCTCAGATGGGCTCTGCCTTATTTCATCCAAAAAGCCATTATTTTAACTGTGTGTCCTCAAAGAGTGTTCCTGGAAGCCATGTAGGTCCCAAAAGACCTATATCATAGATCTAGGAGGATAAAAAAAAAACAATTGTTTTTCTTTTCTTTCACAAAGTAAAATAAAGCTTTCTAAAAGTTATGATATCTCTGCTTCTGCAATCTGTTACAATATGACAATACATTTGACTTCTGTTTAGCCAGACGTGAGGTGAAAAATACAAAACTATACACTCCTTACAACTACTTTTTTGGTTTTAGAAAGAAACATAATGTATATGTGTATATGTGTGTGTATGTTCCATTGTTTTAAAATTGTTAATATGTAATATTTATTACTTTTTGAACACAGTAAATAGTTCTAACACAGTAAATATTCACAAATATACTCTGTACAAACCAAAGGCCTTGTGGGTCCTCAATAATGTAAATTTATAAAGGGCTTGTGAATCACCAGTCTGGCTTGTTGCTCAATCTCTCTTACAATAAATTCCTCTAGTGCAAGCACATAAACCTTACAGCTGCTTCCTATGGCTCTCCTTACCTTCAAAGGGATGTTCCTCCAGGCCCAGAATTATGTAAGCTACTTCTTTTACCTAGTATCACCTTGAATAACAAGGAAAAAATAAGTTAATCATTTCCATTTCCTTTGACCTAGAATTTTTATAAAACCGTGGTAGATGTAGCTTTATATTCTGACTCTCACAAAAGGTACTTTATGACGAATCATGGATAAATGGTTTCATGCTATCTACTTATTTTGGTTTAGAAAATGGTTGGGTATCTTATGGGTCTTTTCTAAAGAATGCAAAGACTACCAACAGTCATTTTTCCATGTTCTTTTTGGGGGATCCCACCATAATCAGGCAATCAACCATCTTCCACATCTGCCTGAAACCCTGCTCTTTTTCCTATGTTCACTTTCACCATGTCAACACATATCCTCCATGGGTTTCCAGGCCCTCTAGAAATTCATCTATGCTAAGAATCAAAACTAATTTTCCAGTATTTCAAGACTACAACAGGCTGGAACCTTTGCTCCTAGGGGAAAAAAATTTTCCCCTACTTACATAAAAACTCCAAAAAGTACCATTCATATCTACCTGGTTTCATGAACTTTTCCCCAACTACTGCAGAAGTCCTCACTAAAATGCCTTCATCCCTGGAGACACCTGCCTCCAGGCTGTGGACAAGACTTAAAGGACATAAGAATAGCATCCACATCCTCCCACTTCTGAACTCGCAAAGACCCAGAATAATGCAGAGCTCAACACTGGCACTGAATACAAACAATTCAGATGCATCAAATATCAAAAAAAATCCATTTTAAATGCCTTGAAAGATACAAGATTATCTTCTGAATTAAAGATTCCATCTAATAGTATTTTTGCAAATTAAATATGTCCATAAATGTGTGTATATAAGAAACACACTTCAGGGGCTGGGAAGTGACTCAGTGGTAGAGTGCTTGCCTGGTATGCAAAGGGCCCTGGGTTCAATTCCTCAGCATCACATAAACAGAAAAAGCCAGAAGTGGTGCTGTGGCTCAAGTGGTAGAGTGCTAGCCTTGAGCTGAAGAGCTGAGGGATAGAGCCCAGTCCTGGAGTTCAGACCCCATGTCCGACCAAATAAAGGAAAAGAAAGAAAGAAATACACTTTAGCCAGGTGACAGTGGCTCATGTCTGTGACTCTACCTATGCAGAAGGTGAAATCTAAGGATCATGGTTTCAAAACAACCTGAGCAGGAAAGTCCAGCAGATGCTTATCTCCAGCCCACACAGCAGTCGATGAGACTCATCAATTAACCACCAAAAAGCTGGAAGTGGAGCTGTTGCTCAAGTAGCAGAGCAAAACTGGCCTGAGTTCAAGTTCCAGTATCAACACAAAAAGAAAGAGGGAAGAAAAAGTACTTCAAATATGAAGATGGAACACTTATTCTCTTGGGCTTCCCAGGAACAAACAAACAAATGCTGGGAAAGTCAATACAGCAATAGGAAAGTAAATGCTGTGGTAAAATCCCTGCTAGGAATTTTAAAATGGAAGTGAAAATTAAAACCAGAAGACATGACCACCTAATAGAAAAGCTAAGCCGGCTGCTTGTGGCTCATGCCTGTAATTCTACCTATTCAGGAGACTGAGATCTGAGGATCACGGGTCAAAGCCTGCCTGGGTAGAAGTCTGTGAGATTAACCCCCAGCAAACTGGAAGTGACACTGTGGCTCAAGTGGCAGAGGGCTCGCCTTGAGCTGAAGAGCACAGGGACAGCACCCAGGCCCAGAGTTCAATCCCCACGACCGACCAAAAATAAAAAAAAAAAGCTATAATGAAAACACCTCAAAGATGATCAACAACAACAACAAAAAAAAAGCATTAAAAGTGTTTGAAGATTTTCCTAGCTTAAGACAAACCACGTTTGGGTAACACATATAGCTAAATGGTTGTAGCAGCAAGGGCCGAAACATCCTGATGGCTACTAATTAATAATAAGTCACAAACATCCCTTTCAAGTTTACCATTTGAGAGAGTGGATGTTAACAGGAGATATGATTTGCTAAGCTAAATAAAAGCCTTCATTAACAAGAAGTGACAGGATCACAACCCTGCTGCTGATAAACTGCCAACATACCAGAGACATTCAATAAAGGGCTGCCCATTTAACATATTGCAGCTTTAAAAGGAGTTGCTTCAGAACAAATAGTTCTATGTCAAGGCAGGCCTACAACATACCAGACAGAGATATTTCTGTGCCCTGGATTCCATGTGTGTGCACAGCACACATGTGCATGTGCCAAGGTATATACCAAAGGAAGACATGGCCCTCTAACCCTTGCTAAGGTTAAACATCCATGATTACAGCATTTACACCTTAGACCTCAATTCCTCATCTACCTCCAGAGAAACTCAGTGTTATGCTGAAAGCAGCCCTTCTCTGCAGTCAAAGGAAGCTTCACACAACTATTAAATGACTAGCCCAGCCATCATCCCTGGAGCCTTCCTCATTCCTTCTAAACATAGCCACTTTAGTCTGACCCTAAAGAAGTCAATATTTTTTTAATATAAGCATGCTTTGACACTGTATAAACAGATCATAAATAGAAAGGCACAGTTTCAGTCTAGTCAAACTAGCTACAGAACTATCCCATCAGAACTTTTCCTTTGTGGTACAATTTATTAATACTTACCAGCTACCAGACTACAAATTATTCCCAGGGCCAGAAAGAGAAAAACACCACTATTAATACAAAGTTCACTTTAAAATGAACTAATAATCAAATATCATGCACTAAATTACTATTACATAATAATAAATGCCATTCCCTAAAAATATATAAATATTCAGTATAAAATAACAATTTTTGGCTGGGCACTGGTGGCTCACCTGTAATCCTAGCTACTCAGGAGGCTGAGATCACAGTTCAAAGCCAGCCAGGGCAGGGAAGTCCAAAAAATTAGAAGTGGCTCAAAAATGTGGCTCAAAGTGGTAGAGAGACAGCTTTGAGCAAAAGAGCTCAGGAACAGTGCCCAGGCTTGATTTCAAGCCCCATGACAAAGTAATAATAATTTTTATTAACTGTAAATGATATATCATAATGTCAACTTAATTATAACCATAATAACCTATACCCATCAAAAATTTCTATGCAGTATTTACCTTTGTTTTATGTTTTTGTTTGTTTTGTGTATGCCAGTACTGGGGCTTGCTTTACCTTACAGCTTGGATCTTTAGCTTCTCTTTTTTTAATTATATTTTTATTATCTTTAAGTAATTGTTCAAAGGAGTTACCATTCAACAAGTTTATGAATACGATACATATTGATCTATGGCACCTCTTTCATCTATATTCCTTTCCCTTCCAACCCAGCCCTCCCCTCAATTTTCTTAAGATTTACATTATGACTAAATTCCTCTCCCTCCCCTTTCCTCTGCCCTTTAGCTATTTCACTGAAAGCTGGGTATTCTACTTGAGCCACAGCTCCACTTCCAGTTTTTTGGTGGTTAATTCGAGAAGAGCCTCATGGACTTTCTGCTGGGGCTGGCTTCTAACTTCAATTCTCAGCTCCTCAGCCTTCTAAGTAGCTAGGATTATAAGTGAGCCGCTGGTGTCTGGCATTGGTTGTATGTACCTTTACAATGTTGATCCTTTTTTAAGAAACAGGATCTATTTCTAGAATAAATTAAGACCTACTATGTTCAAGAAACAAAGTTGTAAGGCAGAACTAGTAATTCTCCAAGAACTACCAATTCAGGTAAAATGGCTGTCCAAAATTGTGGGGAGTGTTCTAAAATTTTAAAGAGTCTTTCAGAATAGATCAGCTTCCCATGATCGTAAAGGAAGCACCTTCTCCTTGCTAGCTCCTAGCATGTGCTCTGGAACTCTCATTTCTGCTATCCATGTCAGCTGGAAAATTAAGACTCTCTGTTCCTAAGCCGAAACTTGTCTCACTTCTCTCTGAATTCTATCAAAGGTGAAGGTTACTGTGCATTTTTCAGTGGCTTCTTTCTGCACACCTAAGGAAAAAGAGCATAAGATCTAAAAGCTAAGCTGAAATAAGACCCGATTTTTTTAAATGTTTCACTTATGTTGCATCAAACAATTATAGATGGTATGAATACTAAAAAAGATTCTAAGGCTGGAAGACCTCTCAAAAGAGCATATAATGTTAAAAACAAAGGAAATCATGTTAGCAACCAAGGCTTGTAAGAATATATTCAAGTAAATGCAATGATCTAATAAGCAGATCTAGAAGATTACTATTTTGAGGGCAAAAAACAGCTCAGAAGACAACCGCCTGAGTTTAGGCACAGAGCCATGAATTCAAATCCTTGTACTGCCAAAAAAGAAAAAGATTATTGTATTAAGACCAGACACAGTGGTGAACTCCTGTAATCCCAGCTACTCAGAATGTTAAGACTGGGAAAATGGCTGTTTAACGACAGCCTGGAATGGGGGTAGAGAACAAGTCTGTCTGAAAGTAGAAGAGCTAGAGGTGTGACTCAACTGGCAATACCTCATGTTTAAAACAAACAACAAAAACCACCTAATTATATTCTTTTTTTTAAAGAGTATTAAACATGGTTTGTCGATTTTCAAAGTAATTCTAGATCTCTAAAAACTACAAACTAGGTATCAAGAAGGAGCAGATCTTTGAGCAAGGACTTGAAGTTCATCATAAATTTATCAAGATGAACAGAAATTACTTTTGGGGCCTCTTTGTATATTAATATCCTAATATTTACAAGAATGTGCACCATGAATTTATGAACAGCAGAATTCAACTTTAGTATCCTTATCTATGCTAATATCCTGATACTTACAAAGTTAAAAATAAAAGAGCCTACCTTTGTATAATGCAGGCTTAGGTAGGGAAATATATCTACAAATTAGCTTCCCCAATTACGTCCACAGGCTTTCTCATTTGACAGCATCAACTCTGATTATAATTAAAAATCTGTAGAACCTTAACATGTGCCCTAATAATGCCTGAGTTCCATGTCAATAGGAAGTGTATACATGTCCTACCATCTCCTACTTAAAAATGTGTATAGCACACAGCATAAACTGTCTACTAAACAATATTTTATTCAATAAAATACTTGGTAGTGGACCCTCAATTTGTTTTATAAACATACAATGAGAAGAGAGAAAGAGTGCAGGTTCATTAGAGTTCAGATTGCATTGTCCTATTAAACGCTATCCAGCTTTAAATCCTCCTCAGCAACGATCTGTTTCATTTTGTGATGCTCTAAATTGTAGCTAAACAGTATAGAGCACCCTTGGCAGGACTTCACCTGACTGCTAGGCTCTATTCTGCCTTTGTGCATAACCTACTGGGCCAATTCTCTACCACAAGCACTTGCTTAAAATACACAGGGGCAATTTGATGACCTTATTTCCTTACATTTACACCAGCTATTCGCAGCCCAAGGATAACATTTATACTCTAGATGTAATAAAACATACACAGATCATAAATCACAAACCATGTCAAAAATGCAGCTACTTCAGCTTCTCAATTCCAAGACATTATGAATTGAAAGGTGCATCACTAACCTCAGAGCTTTGGGGAATATGAGATCAAAGCATTAAGTGGATATACTTACGAGATTCAAAAGTAATATAAAAAGTGCAAGATATCAGGGAATGCAGTATTCAAGCAGTATTTTTGCTAACTATTTCCTTAAAGTGACTGAAATTCCAGTAAGATCAGCTATCGTTCATTCATAATCTGTATACAGATGTAAATTACACTTACTCAATATAGCTCTTAAAAACTAAATTCTTTTTCTTGCCATATTAAATTACAAATGTTAAATGAGTTCACATGAACACATATTTTCTGAATGTCTACTATAAACACATTAGGTGTAGAAGTAATATACAAGACAGATATGTGCCTTGATAGCAAATAATCCTCAATCTGTATTTTTTCCATTTGCTCTAACTAATTTTCCTGAGAATGGAAATTGGTAACTTGCTGGAGAAAGGTGAGTTAAAAATGGTCTTTAGCATGTTAAAATTTTGTTGATTCAATTTTAGACATCATATATTATTCCTCACTGAACACTCAACCTGAGGGCTGCATTGGTAGAGAGGAGTTGTTTGGGGTATTTTACCCCCACAGAATGGAAATAATGCAATTGCTAAAAAGCTCATCAGATTTGGGACACATTTGTTTCAAAAACCTAACAAGTTTGGAAAGCACAGCCCTTAAAGATTCTCCACTCCACTCAACCAGGGTTATCTGAATGTCACTTTCACTTGGGAATATAACATATAGCATTTCAATCTTTTTTCCTTGATTTTACCAGCATCCTAAAATAAGTCTGAAGATAGTGTCTTCATTCCCTCATGTATAGAAAATAACCAATGCTTATTTCATATGGTTCCAAAAAGTAATTTCTGCAAATTGAGACTGCCAGCTGGCACCAAGAAGATACCAGCCTGTGAAAGAGTCGCTTCCAGAAGTCACCTAGTCATGGACCTAAAATAATCCAACGATGGAATCCTGGCCCTGAGAACAAGTTGTGGGCATTATCCTAGAAGTGCTACAGAGACCAGTGGGAAGCTTTAAAAATTAACATAAAAAACCTGGCACAACAGCCCCACTAAGTACATACCAATTAGGCCAGAAGATAACATTGCTTCTGGGGTCTATTTTATCACAAAGCACCCATAACGGAAGCAAGACATTCTCCAAATATTAAAGTTGTCTCTTGGAACTGTTTCTCTGCCTGAGGCTCCTTAAACCACAGCCCAAGAAGCACTGGAGGGAGAAAAAAACACTACTCTGGAGCCCAGGGAAAACAATTCAGAACCAGGAGTCAGACCAAACCTGGGTGCTAATTCTCCTACTCCTTAACTATATCCTTGAACTAAGCACTGGACCTCCCAGTTTCATTCTTGCCTATAATTCCACATCACTCCATCATCACTATGCTACGGGGGAGATGTTCCATCTTCTATTCTACCATTTTGAGTGGCTTGCCATCTTCAATTAGCGATTCCATGTTAAAAAAAAAAATCAGCCAGACACCACTGGATCACACCTATAATCCTAACTACTCAGGAGGCTGAGATCTGAGGGTCGCCATTCAAAGCCAGCCTGGGCAAGAAAGTCTGTGAGACTCTTATCTCCAGTTAACCACCAGAAAACTAGATGTGGCGCTGTGGCTCAAGTGGTAGGGTGCTCACCTTGAGCTGAAGAGCTGAGGGACAGCACCCAGGCTGAGTTCAAGCCCCATGACTGACAAAAAAAAAAAAAAGATCAACCTAGACATTTTATTGAGCTACATACACTTCAGAGCTTCTGTGGAAGTTATACAAAAGGAAAACCAATATTCTTCACTTCTCTCATCTATATCATGGGGGGGGCGGGAAGGATGGGATGGGATGGGAAGGAGAAACAGAGGAGAAGAAACAATGCTTGATAAGAAATGTACTCATTACCTTGTTCATGTAATTATAACCCCTCTGTACAGTATTTTCACAATTTAAAAAAAATCAAAAAATTTTTCTCCATATCATCCACAAAACAATGTTTCTAAATCAGCTAAACCAGGAAAGAAGAAAGGAGGCAAGATACCAAAAGGCAAGAACAGAAATTATTCCCTGAACAGCCAATTCCAACTAAGGGAGGAGTCTCTCCAGCAAACCAAGATGAAATCACATACAGGCTGTTCAATCACCTTTTGGAATTAAATGTGCATACATGTATGACTTGCTACTAATGTAGAAAGGAAAAAAACCAAAGACACCAAGATCTGACACAAGAAAGCTAATCATGGGCTGGGATGTAGCTCAGTGGCAAAGCGCTTGCCTAGCAAGTGCAGCGTCCTGGGTTCGATCCCCAGTACCAAAAAAGAAAAGACAAAAAAAAAAATACAGTTAAAAAAAAAAAACCCAAACAAAGAAAGCTAATCAGTAGCCCTGTGAATGAGTGTGGCTTGAAGACATGGACTTAGGCATGAGGAAGACAAGGAAATTATGCTAATCCATCCTCTGAAAGCATTCCATCTGTCTCTTGCTCCTGAAACAACATTCCTAAGAGGAGAGGAGCCAAAGAAATATCACTATGATTTTTTCCTAGCATGCATGAAGCCTCAGGTTCAATTCATCAGTACCACATACACAGCCAAAGCTTTAAGTGGCACTGTGGCTCAAGTGGTATAGTGCTAGCCTTGAGCATACAGAGGCCTAGGCCCTGATTTCAAGCCCCAGGATTGGGAGGAAAAAAGGAAGTACCTCACAAAAATAAATTCAGAATGTATCAACTCCAATTTTAAAGACACATTTAATTCAAAAGAATTTTTTTATTATTTTTTTTGTCGATAGTGGGGCTGAACTCTGGGCCTGGACGCTGTCCCCTTAGCTCTTTAGCTCAAGGCTAGCACTCTACCACTTGGGCCATGGTACCACTGTGGCTTTTTCCCCTTCTGTGATGTTGAGGAATTGAACTCAGGGCCTCATGCATGCATGCAAGGCAAGCACTCTACCACTGAGCCACTTTACCAGCCCTCAAAAGTAATTTTTAGAGTAAACATATACCTTTAATTCACATACACACACTCTTTCTCTCTCTCTCTCTCTCTCTCTCTAAAAACAGAGTATAGACAGACAGATTTAAAACAGAAATAAATTATCTGGGCTATAAACTGTTCCACTTTTTAAAACTACTTGCATTAATCCCTATTATTCTGAAGAGTTTGGCTAAGATATTCAATATAGGGACACATTCTGATTCATCGTTTTTTGCTGGTCTAGCTCAAGTGGCTGCCAAGAGAGCAGGGCTTTATGGGTATTGCTCGTCCTCAGAAGCTACATTAATGCTGGGTTGATAAAATAGATATTCATATCTGTTTGCCAGGCTGAATAAAAAGTTAACTAGAAATGTAAGCGCTTAAAGTCACCAAAAGGAAGGCTCTACACTGACATTTTCTACCTACTTAGCATTCATCTGTATTCATCTCACTAGACATTAACACACACCAAAGTTGCTCTCTGCTATTCAAATCATACTATTATGCTCAGGAGTAGATTAATAATATCCACCTTCCTTATTGTAAAATAGAATTACAGCATTGGTCCAAACATGACGTTTGGATCCTCTTCCTACTTCTGCTGGCTTATCAGCTTGCTCTACCACACATGTGGGGGAGCTCAGAGAATTAACTAAGGCTGCCCTGCTGTTTCCAAAGAGGGAGGAGACAAGGCTGAAGACTAAAAATGCAAAAGGGGTAGAAGGAAGAGAAACTACACACATAAACCTCACACCTGGTGGCCTGTCCTTTTTCACAGCAATCTGAGGGGAGAATGACTTTTCTAAGCTGACACCACCAGCAAGGAGGTTAGCAGGTGTCCTGGAGCCTAGGGCCTCTTTTAAGCAGCTCGCAACATACTATTAATTTTCACAACCTCAGGAATATCTTGCTGACACCAGAGTATCTGAACAATAAGATGCAGACAACTGGTGAGGAGAAATCCCCATTCTCAATGAGGACAGCTCTTAAATCCCAAGAGAAAAGCAGGAGAGAGTAAGACAGGCAAAAGTAAATATGTAAAAGAAGAAACAATTTGCTGCAACCAATAGTAACAGAAGTAGAGGCCCATCAAAAGACTTCCCTAATTGAAGTAAAGGAGACAAGATCTAAGTTTGTAATGAGTAATCTAACATAACTGAAACATCGCTGCAAACACAAAGAAAATCAAAAGAATATAAACTCTTTAGAACTACTGCCTTTTGTCTTTATGTGTGAGTAAACTTTTAAATTCCCATGGCTTTAGGAACTGCAGCATTCAAGTCACAAACCCAATCATCTGCAAAGTCCAAGCACTGACTTTTTCCAGATTCACACAGTGCTCCATCTTCAGGGGGTAGTTGATGAATGTGGGCTGAGTGTTGCAGGGTCCCTACAATTTCTCAAGAGGAAAGAACTATATATAGCTCTGAATTTATTTTGCATGATTATTTCCCAGCCCAAAATCAATTCACAACTTTTAAAATTATTTTCTGGCCAAATTAGAGACAGTCCGTATGCTGTCCAAGAGCCACCAACCAGGGCCTGCGACGCAAAGAATTTGTCCATTGATACCCAATTCTCCCTCTCAAAGACACAAAAGATATTCTTCAGTGAGCAAAATGTAACAAAATACATCAGAAAAAAATGCAAAAATACAAGGAGGAAAAGCAAGGAGAGACAAGTGAGTAGCTGACCAACTCACCCGTAACACCAGGCTCAAAAGCCCATAGCAAGGGAAAGAAGCTAGTATAGAGCAGAAAGGTCAGCCATGGCTAGTTCAAATCCCTGGCAGAAACACTGGAAGGGAAAGGAAGGATGAAGTCAAAAGCACTGATGACCTAGTATTTGGGGGAAAGTCCATGAGTCATTCATAGCCACAGGCCAGAAAGGACCCCCAGAGTTTCAACAAAATAAGCCAGCCATCATTAAATAACACCAGGGAAGACAGAGGTATTGAAGTAAGACTTACCTGGGAATCGTTTATACAAACTTGTTCACTCTATAATAAAGGTCATATGTTAACGTGTTCCAAATAGTTCTGCAGTAAAGATGACAGATCAGCACCTCCAGTAAAGCACCAGCATCGGTGAAATAGAAAAAACAAACAAAAAAAAATCACACTTTTTCTCTTTTGAAAAGCAGCTCAAAGGAAATAAGATTCAAGTGAGATCAATTCCAGGAATATTCCCTCCAACTTATACAAGAGAATTTATTTTCAAATACTCTGATTTATTTGCTTTCAGAAATATCTTTTGTACTTGTGATATATACAAATGATGCTTGAATTTTTTAAGTGTTAAGCATCCTATAAAAACTGAACCAGTGGCTCATGCCTGTAATCCTAACTATTCAGAAGGCTGAGATCTGAGGATTGTGGTTCAAAGCTAACCCAGGAAGGAAAATCGGTGAGACTATTATCTCCAATTAACCACCAGAAAACCAGACATGGTGGTGTGGCTCAAGTAGTAGAGCACTTGCCTTGAGCTAAAGAGCTGAGGGATAGTGCCCAGGCCCAGAGTTCAAACCCCAAGACCAACCAAAAAAAGAAGAAAGAAGAAAGAGGAAGGAGAAGAGGAGGAGGAGGGGGAGGAGGAGGAGGGGGAGGAGAAGGAGGAGGAGGAGGAAGAGAAACTGAACAATTGAACAAAAAATTTCCAACGCCCTCTTTGGCAAGGTATCCATCAAGGACTTTTCACTTGGGGTCGTGAGGGGGAAGTGGAACAGGCAGAGAGAAAATCAATTACTATGTACACTCCATTTTGTGATGGATAGCAGTAGATTCTTAATAAGAGATCGAGTAAAATTCCAATCAAGAAAATATGGGCTGATTACACTTGTGAAAATGTTCACATTTAAAAATCTGATTCCTCATTGGACATGTATAGAGATTTTAAGTTAAAGAGATTTATATTCTTGGAATGTTAGCCAGCCAAGTTCTCAGATTTTCACGTCATCTTTTTATCATTATTTACATTTTCAAGGGAAATGCATCTTACATTTTCCTCTCAACTTCCATCAGAAACACAAATATAACTATTTCCATATTAAAATGTTCAAAGTCACAACTCAAAAAAAAAAACTCCCATAGTTTGGAATTTTTCACTTCCTCCATGGCAGAAACAGACTGGTTTGTTATGGGAGAGGAATAAATATAGTTCAATGATCGTGCATGTGCTTAGCATGCATGAGGCCTGTGTTCAGTCCTCAGTAGGAAAAAAACAAACTGAAAGTGGTTCATACATATGTTGAAAGCCTAAAACTAACCCTTTAAGGACTATTTATCACTAACTTTCCAATTCAAAAATTCTATACTTCATGATCACCTTTACTTAATCCATGAAGATGGATTTTATATAAAAGAAACCAAGTACATAAGTAACTGAGCCAAATTTAGATGCTGGGAACTTCAGACTTCCAGCCTAGTATTTTCCACCTGGCTCCGATAAATAATTTCAACCAAGTGACAAAACCTACTGAGGCAAAACAACTCAGGAGATGAACTGGCAGAATTGTGCCCACAAGAAGACTTTACAAGTCTAATATTTGTTTACAAAAATCAGGATGGATTCTTTAAAAAACTAAGGAGACAGGCAAGCATAGAGTCATCCTTCCAAGAAAGCTATAGACCCACACTGCTAACCACAAAGAACCCACTTAATGGCTTCCTCCTGTTTTCCCTGGTGGAAAACCATTCTGATTTATAAAGTGCTATTTTCCAAATACAATTTCATTTTAATAACCTACTCAAGACAATGGTAAAAACAGTATGAGATTTCTTGGTATGTATATTTTAGAGGGAGATAAGACCTAGAGCTTTCTTCAATGTCCAAAGACATGCAGTTCTGACCCGGTATTACCAAGTTTCAACTTTACAATAAGCCTACAATAAAGAGATATAGGAAAAGTAATTTCAAAGTAGTGTCTCTTTACTATACTTCAACCCTCATAAAAAGGTATAATTAGTCAAGAAGGTGTCTATTGAATCTTAAAGTCTAACCACTAGTAACAAAAAGCAAAATGAAATAAAATAAAATCTAGTTGTAAATAAGCCATTTAGCCATTAATGTAGTTGTTTTGTGCATATTCTGGTTCCAGGGCTTGAACTCAGGGCCTGGACTATTCCTGTAACACTCTATTACTGGAGTCAAAGCTGCACTTCCAGCTTTTTTGCTAACTGGAAATAGAGTCTCATTAACTTTCCTTCCCAGGCTGGCTTTGAATCACAATCCTCAGATCTCAGCCTCTTTAATAGCTAGGATTACAGACTTGAACCACCAGCACTGACTACTGCTAATGTAGTTTTTAAAGTTGGTGGAATAATAGTCCAAAATAACATTCAAGAAAAAAAATAGTCATTTAGAATATGACTTTTATTGTATGAAACAAACTAAATCTAAGAAAAAATGCTGGTATTAAAACACAATTAGATGAAGAAGAAGTATATAAGTATCTCCATTTAAGAGTCTAAATGTGCATAGGGTTAAAAGAAACCTTTAATGTTTCTTTAAAAATCATTATACTGTTTTATCATAAATATGCCCAGTGAGAAAATTAGTCACTTTTTTTTAAATCATGGAACTTTTGCTAGGCTCAAGCCCGTAAACCTAGCTACTCAGGAAGCTGACATCTCAGGATCATGGTTAAAGCTAGCCTTGACAGGAAAGTCCATGAGACTATTATCTCCAATTAATCACTAATAAAAAAGCCAGCAGCAAACTAAGGATCAAGTGGTAGAGGGCTATCCTTGAGCAAAAAAGCTCAGGGACCAGCACCAAAAATAAAAAAAAAACCTACAGGCCCTGAATTCAATGAATTCAAGCCCCTGAATTCAACCAAAGTGTGCCCATGTATACACGTATGTGCGCACGCATACATACACGCACACACGCACGCACGTGCACGCACGTGCACACACACACACACACACACACACACACACACACACAGAGATGGAATTTTTTTAAATGAGAAAAAGGATTTTTGTGTGCCAAATCCTTTTATTCCTCCAATACTTGAAATTGGACCTAGGCCCTCATGCTTGCAAAGCAATGCTTTACTATAGCCTAATGCCTGTCAAGTTTTATTTGCTATTTATTTTCAGTCAGAAGTTGATACAGCAGAAATCAGTAATGTAGTGGTACAATAGGAAACTTCACATTTATAAAAACAAGGAGAAAAATACCAATATTAATTTGCTGTAAACAAAACAACCTACAAACTGGTTTGGTTTTAAATACCATGTCACTTATTCTTAGGACCTCTAGACTGTTTTACCTGTTCTGCTTCCCAAAGCCCCTCTGCATGATGTCTTAGGAGAGCCTGTATCTGTCATCACGTAAAACTATTCAGCAACATTCAAAAAGGAAATAATGCAGTTAAGAGAATCAATCACACTGATGTGTTTAAAAACCTAACCCATATCTGAGAAAACAATACCCTTTCCAAAAACAGTTTTTTTGAAGAACACACCACAAGGTTAGCATTGGTACTGGAAGGAGAGGATGCAGAATATATATGAGAGTGCACCTAGTATAATGTAACTCACATCAGTCACCTCTTGTTTCATAGGGCAGATTGTAGGAAATCATATTTCCTTGAAATAAATTCTCCCACTGACCTTAACTACAACGAAGGTTTTGATGTCCATCACACAAGCTAACATGCCAATCTGTTAATTTCTCATTACTAAAAATTTTCCTAACTACATCTTAAGACGTAGGATTACAATACTAGTTTCTACTTTTAGTTCTGATTCCAAAAGCCTATCATGTAAGCTATAAAAAAGCATCTTTTACACACATAAAAGCCTTGGTGCAAATTCAGTCTTCTATCTGTGTTTGCTGTTTGTTTAGAAAACTTATGTCACTTAAAATGCAAAAAGTAATAATAATCAATGACTGCTGTACACCAGCTGATATCGTGAACCAAATAAATACTCTTCCCAAATTAGAAATATATGTGACAGCAGATTTAGCAGTAAACTACGGTATATGGGGCTCTGTGAGTCACCAGAATCCAAATCCGTGAAAACATCGATCAACATCAGTAAAATGAAACCATCAAAAACCAAGTGAACATGAACATTCCAAGCATTTATATCCTTCAGAGTTGGGTGTGGCTTCACCAGTGCATAAAGCCTACAAATAGTTCTATGGTCAGCAAAACAGACATAAAAGTAGGAAAGCATCTAACCAGGGTACGCTAAATAACCTGAATAACTCCATGTAAAATGAAAATGTAATCGCCTTGTCCAAATATTAAGAATTTCGATATGGATAAGATGGAGGGAGAAGAGGTGTACACTGACACAAGTCACAAATCCATAAACTAACCCTCCAACATAAACTTTAAAAAAAAAAGATTGAAATGGGGTTGTTTAATATGACATGTGGACTGGAATGACCGACCAGCAGTGCATCTATGCAAGGTAAGAGAAAGTAGAGGAGACTGTTATGGGCACATTTTCCACAGGGTGGCACACCACTCAGGCCGCTATCACTCAACCCATCCAACCCCCAGAAAAATAACCTAACAAGGGTAAGTACCACAGATCTCCTGCCTTTCCCACTTCCTGATAAACACAGATGACTAAAAGAATCTGAGAACATGGCAGATTTAATCAAGATTTCAAATGAGAGCAAAAGAAATGATGCTATGAAGCAGATGAGCAATCTAACAGATAAATAAATGGTATATCTTAAGAGTATCCAGTCTTTTGGGGTTGAGAGGAGAAATAAGGATAATTTGACACTGTACTGCTTTTGTGACATAGTAATGCTTGAAAAGATTCAAATTTTGTTGTTGTTGGAGGTATTTTTTTTTCCAACTGAAGAAAAGGGTTGATCCCAGGATAGAAGTCAGTATTCTAGATTCTTCGGTCTTAGAGAGAACTTGAGACTTGCTTCTTTCTAGAAGGGAAGGGGGAAAGCATTTCTATCAATTACACTCATGTTAACACGGAAAGCACCAACAGCTGAAGGTAGTCACAGGATCCAGCTAAGAATATCTATGTACAGAAAAACTAATACAGGTTAAATAGGAGAAAAATACAGTTATAAAATTCAATGCACAGCCTACAAAATTAAGAAAATTCAGGGAAGGAATGATGTTGGAAGGGGGAGAATGATAAAAGGAATAACATTGATCAAGATGCATTACATTCATAAACTGCATGCCAACGCCTTGATGCTATTTAAATAATAATAAGATGGGTTTGATTAATGAGACAGATATGCCAACTATGCTGCTCTTCCTCAAACTATTAGGTAGGAACTGGCTCTTAGCTACAATTGCAGAAAAGAATTGCTGAAGAATGTTAACCACAACCAATCAAACCCAAAATCCAAAAAGCATTCTTCCAACAACACATCTAGGTACTAGAAAAACTCAGTAAGTTTCCAAAGTGAAAAGGAGCGTCAGTAGACACTGACCAGCACTGGGTTCAACACAAGATGCATATTCTAAACCTAAAATTTTGTTGAACAGGGGAGTGTGGGCACCTAACATCACAGAAGACACTGAAGAGGAAACACCAAAAATAAGAGAGTAGGTAAGGGCTTTTAAGGTCTTATAAGGCCTAAGGTTCGCTCTTCAAAATAGAAAAATAGCTCAAAACTCTAAGGTGGCAGCACAAAGTTATCTAAATAGGCAACAAGGGTCTAGCTTTCACACAAGCACCAAAAATTGCTCTCAAGAAGGAAAAGACAAAAATGGAATCACAGAAAATTGCAAGTAATATGTTTTCCTGTAACCTTATTTTTTCTGCCCGTCCCAACAACTATTATTTTCCAGATGTTTTCTTCCTCACCTTTACCGCTCTATTTCCAAGAGAACTTCCCCTAATCTATTCTCCACTGCAACTTGAGCAGTGTTCAAATTAACCATCCTACAACCCTCCTATAAAGAACCATCTGAAGACAAATGCAGGAACATTCAGGTCCATCTAGCAAAAACAACCATCATTTCTATACCCAGAGGACCAGAAGAGAAAGGACATCAGGAGAGCTCTGCCACCAATATCACTAAAATGGAGACTCCAGGTCAGCTTCAACAAGAGAGCAGCACCTAGCAAAAATGTGAAACTCAACACGACTTTGAGGAAACGAGTTTGGAGAGAAGTGTCTTCAAGGGCAAGAAATAGAAAGTCAAGCCAATGTGTCTGGGGGGGAGGGTGTTCCCCTCACTTTATCGGGAGGGGAAAATGCCCCTCATTGGTATTCCAGTTAACAGATGTATTTGCCTTAAGTTTTTAAAACTGTAGTATATCTTTTATAAAGACAGAATTATGAAGAATAGCAAGAAAATTAAGTTTTAGAAAGCTCTTTTGTCCTTGCCAGGAGGAATTACATCTTGGCACCACTAAGCGATATTCAGAGAGAGAGAGAGAGAAACAGGGGAAAAGGAGGGTGGAAACCCCAGGGAACATTTCCTCTTTTCCCCACATTTCTGGGAAACGTGAAGACGGGAGATGAAATTTCTCGTAGGAGAAAGATGGTCTCTAAACATGCACGCGTCTTAAGTGACCATCTGGACGGCTACAACTCCAAAGTCACGGCTCACACAGTGTGTGTGCGCCGGATCCTCAAGGATCCCAAGGAGGTTTGGTTGTATTTCGTGGAAAGACTGCCGGTCATGGTCACAGACCCGTTGAGGGAGCACCTGCCGGTAAACCGAGGATGGTTAGTGGGGCCTGGCTCCTCCAAATCTCCCCAGTGTACGCACACAGGTCTCCAACTAGGCCCTTTCTGGCCACGCTGGGAAGGCAAACGCGGCGGCGGCGGCCGGGAGCCCTAGGCAGGGCGAGCGAACTCGCTCCAATGCCACAAGCGCCCGCCTCGCCCGCCCCGCGCCAGCGAGCTTTGGCGCTTCCCGCGCAGCGCACCACGAACGCGCGCCAGACCTGGGGATGCCACCCCGGAGCGGAGCCGCGCCGAGCTGCCACCTCGCACGGCACTGCCCGACCTCACCTCACACGCGCCCGGCGGATCCTCACCACCACCACCGTCCGTCGGTCGCTCCGGAGGGGAGCGTCCACCGCCTCCCGCCACCTCCGCCCCACACCGCGTGCTGGCCGCCGCCAAGTCTCCGGACGCCCCCCTCACACCCTCCCCACCCCACCCCCCCAAGCCCGAGAGCTCCCAAGGACCGCGCTCAAGGAGGCGCCATGGAGACACCACACACACCCGGAAAGATGAAGAAAAAAAAAACAACCACCTGGGCATGTTGGGCAGAACCCAAGCCCGCACACGCGTGCCGCCGCCAGGCGGGGGTGGGTGGCCGGTGCTTCCCGGGGAACCCGGCCCTGCTCCCCGCGAGCCCCCTCCCCCACGCGCCCTCCAGTACACTCACCTGCGTCTCCGCGCCGTTGCCTCAGAGCGCTACACGCGGCCGGCAGCGGCGGCACCGAGGATGAGGACGTCCACGCGCCTGCCGCTTCCCGCGCCCCCCCTCCTCACACACACACACACACGCACCCCGGCCAAGCCCCCGGCCCACCGGAGGGGCGGTGCCACCTCCCCGGGTGCCCAATGCCCTCCACTCCCGTGCCGGGAGGCCGCCGAGCTCCAGGAACTTCTTCCCCACCACCACTCACCCCCTCTCCACCAGCGTTCCCGCCGGACGCCCGGAGCAGCGAAGCCCAGGCCGGGCGCTGCCGCCCCTACGGTTGACGGAGCGCAAAGCCCGGCACCTCGGTGTCCAAGGGGGCTCCAGGCCGGGCGCGCGGCCGTCCCGCTCCCCCCCCCACCCCACGCCCCCCTGCACTTGCCTGCTACGACTCCCCGAGCTGCTGCAGCTACTACGGCTCGTGCTGCCCGCAGCCGGCACAGCCGCGGAGGAGGCGCTCCGGGCGGGCGGGCGGGCGGGCGGGCTCCGAGAAGCAGCAGCAGCGGCGGCGGTGGTAGCGGTGGTGGAGGAGGAGGCGGGAAGGTGAACTGGAACCTGGCGGAACCCCGCCCCACCCACGCCGCGCCGCGCCGCGCCTTGCCTCTCGCCTGTGCGGCCGCCGCCGCCACCGCCACCACCACCACCACCACTACCACAACCGCCCTCCTCACCCGGCCGGCTGGCTGCCTCAGTGCCGCCCGGCGCCCGCGGTCCCGCCGTTTGTAGTGGGGCGGGGAGGAGGGGCTTGGCTGGAAGAGCGCCAGGAGGCGGGGCCCACAGCGAGTTCGTGGCGCCCGCCGCCGCTGCCGCCGCCGCCGCCGCTGCGCTGCTACCGCGGCTGCTACTGCTGCTGCTGCTGCCCGGCCACCGGTGCCCCCCCTCCGACACACACACCCCGCCGGAGACTCGGGCCTCTCGGGCCTGGTGATTTGCCACCAGACTCCGAGACCAGGTTCCCTTCCCTTCCGTGGACCTCACCGTGAGAGTCACGCGCCCAGGGGCGGCAGATGCCAGGTGCAAGTTTGCAATCTCCGCGTCCCCCCTCCGCCCCTCCCCGCACTAACCGGGGAGTCGAGTGGCTTTGAGCTGGGGTTACTCGGATACGTGTACGTGTCTATTAACTATCTGTGGCTATGTGTGTGTGTGCATATATTAGAGTTCAAAGCCCCCTCCCCCACCAAAGATTCCCCCACGGGAAACTAAAGGCTCGGCGCCCACGATCTCCTCCCGTCCTCTCTAGACAGCATCTGATGTTTAAAGAAGCCCTGAGAGTACCTGTGCGGGGTGCTATACTCTGCCTCAAACGTAAAGTCAGGAGAAATCCCGCCTGCTGCACTCCACCGTGCCAGCCCAGCGCCTGTCCTCAGCCGCCTCCTTCCAGTGCCTCCCCCCCCCCCAGCAAGCACACGAGTCCCACTGGTCAGCATTTCACCGAGGGGGCGTCCCGACACTGCCCCGCCTGGCCCCGCCCCCCCCCGCCTGGCTCAATTCCCTCTCCCCAGAAAAACCTGTGCCTGGCCTTAACACAGACCCACAACAGGGAGTCAAAACCCACCGCGAGCCACGCGGCCAGAGCACGTTTTTTACACCTGCTGGGTTGCTTAATGACGGGAGCACCTGTCATACTGAGAGTCTCTCCCGGCCCCCCCCACACCCACCCACCACCACTGCAAAGGCTCCCGTGTTAACCCTTCCCCTTAAAAGACTAAAAAAAAAAAAAATACCACCTGTCATACCTACCTGAAACTGCAAGAGGTAAAAGAAAAGAACTGAGCAGTGGGCGAGTGAGACACCGCAAGAACGTGACCGAGGTTACAGCTTCAAGGGCATGATGCGGGTTTGATGCAGCAAGGTCCGCTAAGGGCGCCCAGCGCTCCCCGCCCCCACGCGACGGGCGGGGGTGGGGAAGGCCTCCTTCCAGCCAGGGCGCCCGTGAGGAGGGGGACACATTTACCCTCAGGAGCCAAGTCAAATCAGACAGGGTGAAGTAGGACGTTCAACTACAGTTGAAATTGGTCATCCCTCAATTTGGGGGGTGGGGGGCAAGGGGTTGAGGGTGGAGGGGGCAGGGAGAGACCCAGGCTGGGAACACCGGAAATAGCTAAATGGTTCTAAATCAGCATGTCTGTGTCATCCGAAATTCAAACTTACAATTAAATGACCTTACCTGACTTTGTCCTTATTTGGGAGAAAACCCCCTGCTCAAAGTTGCCAATGCCTCTTTGACCTCCCCAAACAGTTAATTACAAGATTCCCACCCTAGGCACACACAGGAGTGCGAAGAATGCCAAGTTCCAAATGTTAGGTGAAAATGGGCCTACCGAATTTGCTAAGCCAGACCTAAAACTCTACACTTTCTGAAGCTGTCTTCTTGAAGTTAAGAGAGCACTATCGCTCACTCGCTCTCAACAGATTTTCCAAGTCTACCAAACCACTACTGCTTACAATCTTGTATTTTCCTGGACAAATCCAGAACCAGTTAGCTCATAAAGCAAGTATTCAGGCACTGGGATAAAAGAGGAAGTGGGGGGCTGGGCACAGGTGGCTCAGGCCTGTAATCCTGGCTACTCAGGAAATTGACATCTACATCTACGGATCATGGTTCAAAGCCAGCCCTGACAGAAAAGTCGGTTAAGACACTTAACTCCAATTAATCACTCCCTCTTCCCCCCCAAAAAAAAGCTGTTAGGGGAGCTATGGATCCCTGTGGCTTAATTAAGTAATAGAACCCTAGACTTGAGCACCAAAGCTCAGGGGCAGTGTCCAGACCCCGAGTTCAAGTCCCAGGACAGGCACAAGTTTAAAAGAGAGAGAGAGAGAAAGGTAAGAGGAAGTCATAAAGGCCCGCTATTACAGATTCAGAGTATGATAGCAACAACTAAGGTAAATAGTTTTTAATTAACCTCATAAAAGATGACTTTGAAACACAACATTTTTCCTTTTTGCGGGATTATTTGCTCAAATTCTGACAAATCTTTCAGATGTCTCATTTCAGAAGCCATTTTACAAGGAAGTCTTAAGGGTTCCAAATAGATTTTCCACCTTCCTGGTCTCCAAAACAAAAACAACCTTTTCCTGACCTTCAGGAACTGAGTCTCAATCAGAAAAATCATTTGTTCGGTTACTCTTGCCAACTCTGTACATTTTTTAACCCTGTTTCATTTTTAAGCCTATATTTTATAGGTTGCAGAGAGTAGTGTAGGCCTAGGAAATAAAATATATTCCTCTCCCACCCCCACCATCCTGAGGATAGATATAAATAGAGGTGTGGAGAAGGGCTGAAGGTTTAGAATCTTAACCAACTGGAAGGTTTTGAACGTGGGTGGGGGAGGGGAGCGCACATCCGTGCATTTCGGGGAAGGAAGAGGCATCTAGCCCAGCCCAGAACTGTTCGTGGTAACTACTAACTGGTATTTCAACAAACACAATAAAGCCAGACCTGCAGCTAGCAATTACCAGAGAGAAAACCACCCAGCCTCCACGTCAGAAAACGGACGTGGTTAGCAAAAGCGAAGAGAGATACTTGAACCTGGACAACGCAGCATGTATCCGACCTCCAGGTTGCCACCGTTTCCTATAGCTCGCCTATTTCTTTCCAGACGTGAAATTAGATGGCTACGGAGCAACGTGCTGGGCATAAATTAAGCCACAATGGCCACGCGAGGTGATGTCCGCCGTGATGGGTGGGCACTACCAACCGTGCCAAACCCGAGCCCCCATCCGCGCTTGGCAGAGGCCGGGGAAGGCTTGGGTTTGGAACCCCGAGGGCGGGTGGAGTACAGAACAGGAAGGAATTCACCACCTACCTTTTCCCCATTCCCCTGCCTCTCAGGCACCACACGGCTGCCCTCACGCACACACTCACCCTCCCCCCCCCTTCGTGCCCATCATGTAAACTTCTCTCAGGAAAAGCCAGCAAGCCACCTCATTCTATCACCACCTCTCCCCCGTCCTCCCCAGCCGGGGAAACATGCCCCCCCCAACAGACAGACAGACAGACGCACACACACATACACACACGCGCGCGCGCGCGCGCGCACGCACACACCTTCCCCATGTCTACCCCGGATTCGCTCAGTCTCAGTAGAAAAGCCAGGTGCTTTCTCCTAAGCCCGAGCGGAATCACGAAAGTTAAAAGGCGGCGCGTGTCCGCTCCCCCCGGCTGCTGGTCCCCAACCATCTTCCTCCCGGCGTCAATTTTAACAATAGCTCTTGGAGGACGGGGAGCAGCGGTGGAGAAGGGGAACGCAGCCGAGTTCGCTCCCGCACGGCTATCGAGGGGGTTCCCCCTGCGTCTCCCCCTAAGACCGACTCCGCCGCGTAGGACCAAGGACAGAGCTTGGCATCCACTTCCCGGAGCCCAGCACGGCAGCCGCTCCACACAGACACAGCTCAAAGCATCGTATTGACGCTTTGCCGAACAAAGGGAATCTCATATCCGGTACAGGCTTGAGGATTCGGCCCCAAATGGGCGATCCTCTTTTAAGGCTAAATGACGATCATTGGCTTCCCGGTGAATTCGAGGCCGCAGTACCTAGCGAGGCAGAGTTCTGACAGCTGCGAACCGCCCCGGCCCCGGCCCCGGTCCTCGGGCGGCGTGTTACTTTTTCTCAGTCAACTACAACTCGCTGCCTGGTGCGGCATCTAAATTCCATCTGGCAATCCCATCTCCCCAGCACATGTTATCTGGTTAATGCAATTAAGCCGGGAACGGGTTTTTTTTTGTTTTGTTTTTTCCAGGTCTAATCTGCACATTTCAGCCTTCTGATTCCCCTTAACGATCCTAAAGCCTCTCGAATCCTCCGGCTCCTTGGCGAAAGTAGAGGCATGCGCCCCTACCCACCCAAAATACACACACACACACACACACACACACACACACACACACACACAAGTTATCCTTCTCGTCCCACGAAATGAACTTCCAACCTCCATCCCCAAACCTCCCATTGTACTCCAGGCTCTACCCTGGCTACATTGACCACTCTTAAGTTTCTGCCGCTGACATTTTCGAATATTAAGTACGGTAAGCATGCGTCCAACTGCCTTTTCTAAGTCTAGCTCTCTAGAATTAAAAAAAAAAAAAAGCAGAGCAGTAGCTTTGAAACGAGGCAAACATGTGCAATTAACTTCACATTCTGCATTCTGCTCACTTACAGGTTTTCTGGGTTTGCCAGCGCATCGCTGCTACTAATGATTAAAGAAACCAAACCGAAACTTACCTTTCTCCCTTAAGGTTTTTGTGTGTGTGTGTTTTAAAAGTAACGGTGCAGGTCTCCCAATAAGGATGAGCAAGAAGCTGCTGGATAGTTCTCTTAAGACAGCACGAAAAACCTAAACTGTGCTCGGCTTAAAAGAAACAAATAAAAAAAAAGAAAGAAAAGAAAAGAAAAAAAAAGAAGAAACGCTGTCGACCCCCCCCAAAAGTCCAATGCTAAAATAAACGATGAAAAGCAAGATATAAATATGAAAAAGGGGAAGGAAAACTTAAAAAAAAGAGTTTAAAAAGACGGAGAGACTACCCTCCTATTGCCGTGCAACTAAACAAAAAGAGGCAAGAAAAAACAAACCAAGGAACAAAGAAAAGAGACGAAAGAACGTTTTTGGCTTGGGGTTTTTCTTTTGTTTTGTTTTTGGGTTTTTTTGTTTTTTGGGGTTTTTTTTTGGTTTTTGCAAAAAGACGACGTCTTTCTCCTTGTTGCTTTTTAGTAGGTCGCTACAGGAATAAGCTGCTGCATCGCTAAGTGAGAACAGAAATAAGGGGGGGGGAGGACGTCTTGAAAAGGAGGTGGACTGGACCACAGATTTATAGCACCGTATCACCAACCCCTTCTCTGCCTCCGCACTGTCGTGCGTACAGCAGCTCAGCCAGGCTCCTATCCCGGGCAGCACTCGCGGAAGTATACGCCGAATCGTACCACAACGCAACTTGCTCATCGTTCCAGGTTTCTGATTGGTCTAGGAGCTTCCATAGGAACCGCCCAGACAATGCTCCGTTAGCCTATTGGCTAGCAGTCTATGTCACTCTCGAGAGCTCAATGGAGTCCCGTTTCAAGGTAAGTTGTCCGGGGAGGTGCACACTTAACCCTGGCGGTGAAGGGAAATGCAAGCAGCAAAAGGAGATGGGAAGAGAGCAACGTGGGAGGGTTGGAATTGTACTATCAGAGTTTTTGCGATGTGGCCACGAGCTCCTTTCCTCCTTAAGTCTTTCTGCTCCCGTTTCCTTTCCTTTGCCACCACTGCTGCATCTTGGGCATGTCTCTGTATAACATTTAACTCTCTGTCCGGTATGTATGAGTCACTGAGAGCTCCCTCTCTTTGATCTGAGTGAAAAGGATGAATATACATCCATTACTTGCCCGCATGTCTTTTGCGATTTGTTGTCCAGTATTCTATATGAGATATTAAGCAATTGTATGTCTTGCTCTATTTTAATATGTATATATTACAGATTCCTTAATTTTTAAAAAGCTTCCTTTTTAGGATTAAAATGAAGGCAGGCTCTTAAATAAAGCTTGTATCGTTTGAATTAGCTTCTACTTCATGTCAGAATGGAAAGCAGTAGGATAAACATCCTGTCCATGAAAACAGGTACAGAGTAGAGATGAAGTCCTTCACTTAGAGGTGTATAATGACTCAAAAAGAGCAGCTGTATATAAAATTATAACAAGCCACTCCTCTGAGTTTGCTGGTGGTACAGTTCTTGGACCACACGTGTAATGCTGACAATAAGAATGGTTGAACCATTTTACCAGAGCTCTTTCTCTGAGGATTAAGAAAGTTTAACCGGAAGACCAACTTCTGTCAACTCTGTACTGTAGAGATGATTACTTTTATTACAAACCCATATTTTATTAACATGCAGGAGGATAACATGCATTGCTCATTATTTTTTCCCTCTAGATGCAATTAAAGTCCTTGGACTCATATTGAAGGCTAAGTAGCAACAATATTCACTTGACCTAAGTTTACTTCTATCCAGAATTTCTTCTTTCTTTCAGATAGTGTTAACTTCCTAGACAGTATTTATATTTCTTATACAAGAATTGTAATATATATTCTCTAAAGGTGCATGCCTTTCGGGAAATAATTCCTTTACCTGTTTACTTACTGCTAATCCATGTCTGTGAGAATGCTGGGGAGAGAAGGCATGGGTAAGAATTAAAGATTGCAGGGAAGTGGGGTGACAGAAGAAAGGAAAAGGAAAAATAGTCTGAGAGCAAAATAATTTGGAAGCTTAGAGTAAAGCAAATCCAAGTTCCTTAGAATGTCCTTGAGTGTTGATAAATGATTAATGACAAAGAATTAAGGATGTTTATCTCCTCTGTAGCTTGAATAACAAAGTAGAAGTTCTCTTATTTTGCATGAAAATAACAGAAGACTGAAAAAGAAGGCCTGAATCTGTATGTTATCTTATAATTAGCATTTATAATTATTCTCTATCCCCTCCCCCACCTTTTTGTATAACAATAGCCCTGGAGGGATCTTAATTTCAACTTAACACGATTCTTGAGACCTGGGTAAAACTCCAAACTAGAAGGGGGGAGGGGGGAACAATTTGAAGCAATAGTTAACTGGAAAATGAGATAAAAGACTGTCTGCAATAAAAGTATGAATAACAGAAGATTGGGTTTTTTTTGTCATCATTCTCCTTCTCTTTCAATTTGTCCCCTTAACTCACATTTCAGTCCGAAGAAATGATTCTTAAATAAATACAAGTTGGGTAATACTGCTTGATTTAATCAGACATATCTATAAAATGAATGGTCTGTTTTCCTTATCATGCTCTTTTTGGTATTGCATTAGTTTTGTGTGTTTGCATAATCTTAGCACTTTGAAGAAATCTCAACAATTATAATTTATATTAGTCCCTTCTAACTGGTGGAAATAATACACTGTTATACTGTTTAAAAGCATTATATATCCACCAGAAAGATTTCTGTGTTACAATAGTCCAGGTTCCAAAACATGATACAGTATAGAAAGCTAGGAATGTATGGTGGAAAGAAAATCTAGCATGTTTGTTACACAAAGACATTATATGAAACATGTAAATGTGTGTGTTGCAATACAAAATTCTAACTTATACTCTTCAGTTTGAGAAGATGAGCAAATATTTTTTAAATTATTGAGTCTTCTTCAACATGTCTTTTCTTGGTTGGTTAAATCCAGAAAATAGATTATTTAAGAAACAAAAAATTCTAAAATACTTTATTTTTTAAATTAAAAAGATGGATAAATCTAAAAACTTTTAGATGGCTAGATGTACCATAAGCAACCTATATTTTCTAACTTTTAGAAATAAATCTGGATGGAGCCACTTTAAGACAAATGGTATGTAAATGTAGATTTCACTTTGAAATCCATGTGTCATGGTTGGAAACTTTAGTTCTTGCCATCAGTGGGACTGTGTGGAAGCATTCATACTAGGTTGAGCAAAAATGTAACCACTTCTTCTTTTGTCATAGGTAAAATAATTGTTCACTTACACTAGAAAAGCATTTAAAAGATATTCAGTTTCAGATTAAGTTTTGGTAGCTCTGATATCTTCGAAATCCTCAACATTATTTTGAATTCCAGCTCAAAAGACAAAGATTGTGGGCACCACAGAAATCTTAGAAGAAAAGTTTTATGTGGATAAAAGTTGCAAAAACAATAGTTCTCAAAGCTGAAAAAGTAATGAATTAAATTAATTTACTTTATGTTAAAACTAATTTTCAAAAACCAACACCTCACATGGACAATGTTGTTTCAAGGTAACTAACCCCCTTACACTCCACTTCCTGAGGGAGGAGGAGAAGGTCCCCTTAGCATTTGATAATAAAGTGCTCTGGAAACTACTGGTTACTTGTCACTTTTTAAGTTAGCAAAGAAATTAGTTTAGAGATGTAAATGAGTCTGCAATGTTTGAGGATAAAATTTCAAAGAACATACCCTTTTAGATTAATTTTTTTAAAAAATTCTGTTAGTTTGGTGAGCAGTTTGGCAGTTTTGTATTACTAAGATTGGAAATGTCATAGTTTGAAACCTGCATAAAAAAATAGACGTGTTAGATAACCCTATTATTACTACTCTTTTCCTTATGCTTCTGAAAGCAGTATGTCAACCCTCTTTCCATGATAAAAAGAAAAAAAAGGGAAAAAGAAAACTAGCTAGAGAGTTTCAATAACAACTTGAGTTTAGAACGTAGATTTTATATTAGATCGTAACTGTCCATCAAGACAAGGAAGATGAAGGAATTAGCACCATGGACAGAGACTAACACACCGGAATAAAGAGGTTTGCAAAGCCTCTGCCCTTGCTTGGGAAGTACAGGAACTGTACTTCTTGAAAATCTTTCATTTCAAAGACTCTGAAGAACACTTTCTTAGTCTATAGAAGTACATTTATTGTGACTAGCGCTTACTTTTGTTAGGACTTGGCCAGCAAATGAAACCATTTGAGGATTGAGAGCCCCCAATTCACAAGGCACCTTCCACAGCCCTTTCTCTTTTACATAGACTTGGCTTTTTGTAGAAGCATTCCTTTCATCCAGGTGTCTATGCAGAATGAATGCAAATCCAGGCAGTCTTGGAAAGTCTGGTGAGCCTACCCATATGATTTTATCCTTGAAATTCCCAGTGAGACAAGCAAGAAGCCTGGTTACCTTTACACCCCTCCCCCAATTTCCCTCTATTCCTTTCACACACCCTGACAAAGAGGTAAAAGTCCTTGTTTCCCCCTCACATCCCACCCCCCCCCGCAAGTGATTAACTTCCAAGACTATTTTTCAAAGTGTCTTTTATGTTGTAAACATTTCCATAAAGACAGTGCCTGGGTAGGCAGTGAGCAGGATTACAAACATCCCTTACTTTCTCTTTACACAGAGTTCTTATATGGCATGGGGGGGGGGGAAGGGCAAGGGGAGAAGACTCGGGGAGAATTTCTTTTAAATTTTTAAAATACCTGTTTACACCTAAAGGCAGATGAGTTATTTTACTATTAAAAATCATAAATTTCACTAATTTACAATAAATCCTAGAGCCACTAGCCAATTTTGTCTCCTCCCCACCCAGCCTCAATATACTTCTGCTGCTGCTGCTTTTTTTTTTTCCTTTCTGGACAAAATTTGTATGAGCCTCATTCGCCTTTAGCTGTTTTGCCTGCTGCTATTGAGACTAAGATCTGTTGCACATGTCCCAAGAGGGCATCGGAAAATATCTTTACAGTCTGGGATAGACGGTCATTGAGTCAAACGTTCCCACCCCATGTCTTCAGATTTTCCTTGCGTCTTTTACTCGGAAGCAACTTTTAGGGGGATAAATTCACGTCTCTGTAACTTTTAAGACGATAAACTCACGCAGCGGCTGGTATCGAGAGGCAACCAGAGGAGAGACTGAGGTAAGAAAAAAAAAAAAAAAAAACTGGAGGCGAGAAAGGGCAAGTTACAGCCTTAGTTCTGTTTTCTTTCGGAGCCGCTAACCGCCTTCTTAAGCTTCCTCCTGCAGCCAATACAGCTCATGCAAAATTAATACAAGTAATTAAAAATAGCAGTTTCCAAAGTTAAGGAAACCATCTGTCTCAGCTGGTTGCAATCAGTCTTTCGCCGGACCCTTTACCGGGACCTGGAAAGAAACGGTTTTTCTGCTTCCGATGCTCGGGGGGCTCTTTCCTATATTGAAGATTTATGTTTCCACTTGTGTGCAATGCACGTCTAATTTGAAATAATAAAAGCCGGACTGAGCATTCAGTCAATCGGAGCTATCCATCCAGTGCGCACGGCACGCCGCCCTGCCCCCCTCCTCCCTCTGGTCTCTGTTTCACACACACACACACACACACACACACACACACTCCGTCCCTCTCCTTCTTTTCCTCCCTCCTCTGCCCTCTCCCTTTCTCACACACGCACTTACACTTTCCCTTGTCCACGTGTGTACAGATCAAACCCTGGCCCCACAGTGCAAGTGACAGCACCAAGGCACGGTTACAAAGGCGGAGTTTGTATCTGAAGAAGACCGAGGCCCGGGGAGACACAGCGGCTAGAGAAACAGCTGTCTTATCAGCCCGCTGCAGAGATGGAGATGGCTGGAGAGGTCCTCAACTGATAATCACTTGAATAGGTTAGCAATGCGCCAAACTTCACGCTTGATAAGACCAACCCAATGTAGAGAACGGCCCAGATCCTGCTCCATTCTCTTTTATCTGGGCTGTAAATTAAGAAATTGAAATTCAGGTGGCAGCGGCTCCAGTCTGCTGATAGACTGCTAAAGTAAACTGTCATTAAAATGCTTTCGGCAAACCGAGAGGGGGGTAGCCTGCAATGAGATCTTGTTGGAGAGAGGGGGGGAAGGGGTGCTGGTGTTTTTGTTGTTCTTGTTTCTTCATATGGGTGCAGGGAATGATGAGAGGAAATAGCTTAAAATTATTTTGGAAAAAGACAAGTAGGGAAGGGATCCATGCGTTTTAATCCCAGTTATCATGAATAAACAATCTCAAAAGTAAAAAAGTTGTGGGAAGTTTAGTTTGATGGAGTTTAAGGGACAATGTAAGCCAATCTGGCATACAAGAAAAATCTGTCTTTATCTGGGAATGGAGAAGAAAGTGCATTCCAAATGGACCCTGTAAGAAAAGCTGATCAACAGGATTCAGGCATTCAACTGAAGTGAACCCGGCCTTTTTGTAAAAGTGATGAGGCCTCCTCTAGAGAGGACGATTTGTAGAATAAAGTAAGAAGTCCCCTTTATAATAGGACCACTCAGAAAAACTCAGAAAATCTAGGTATGTATTCTCACTCCATCTGGTTCATGCAGCACCCTTTAAATATACTCTCCTCATTGCTTCAAGATTCGAAAGTTTATCCATTTCTTGAATGAATTTCCCTTCCTCCCCAAATGTAATATGTATAATAACTAGCATATAGACTGCAATCTAGTCGTCTTAATTCACTGATGACCTAGAATTCTACCATGGTTCTTTGTGTCTTAAGTGGATTGATTGCCTGTTCACTAGTTTCCATTTGGCATGTGGGAGAGATACACAGACAGACAGACAGATAGACAGACAGACAGAGACAGAGAGACAGAGAGAGACAGAGAGGAAGTATTATATTTTCCACAACAGCATTTATATTTTATCTTAGGGACATTTATAAAAAGATAATTTTAGTTGACAACACAGTTCATTCAGCTTCAGAAAAATCAATCCATTTTTATTTTATTTAACCTCCAAACTTAGATCAAGGTCAGAGTACATATAACTGGTAATATAAAAGCTGCTTTAATCATTCTGATGTGAGGGAAAATTAAAGATAAATGTGTTGGAAGATATGATGCAAAAAAGTAAGATTCCATTATGTATTTCAGCAATTATCAAATGACTCTGATATATTAAAATTATTCTTCTAGACTTTGAGGCTTTCTGATCATTCAAAGGGTGGTAAGCAAATAAGCATATTCCAATGGCATGGACCCTCAAAAGATTTCAGTTCAATAGTTATATATAAAAATCCTTCAAATCATATTTTCTTTTTATGGAGTTCAAGTGCATGTATGAATGAGGAAAAATTTGTGGTTTTATAAGTTATCTTCTTTTTGTATTACCATTTTCCATATTGCTACACTGGTTTATATAATGGCTATTATGTAAGCATTTTAGGAGATATTCCTTTAATGAATTCCAGCATTTTAGGCACTATTATCTTTAATATCCAAATTAAAATGCTAATTATTTTGCTTATTACAAAGACTCAAATAAGTCTGAATGAACAGTTGTAATGAACACTTAGGCAAAGTATAACTTAAGGTTTTATTTTTTTTCTTAACCCAATGAAAATATGCACACTGACACAGCTTGAACTATTCATTGTTCATAGAGGTATGATTTTTTTCAAGATGTGAATTTGCATTAAAACTAAGATGAATACTTGCTGGGTTTTAAATATGAAGAAGATTATAAACACCACATCCATCTCATTTTATTACTAGTGAATGGTATAGCCTTCTAAATGCAAAGAAACTAATTATTATTGAGAAAAGTAATAAATATCAAAATATAAACTATTTTAAAAAAGAATTTTCTACTGTAAGTTCTTCCTGTAGAAAATGAGATTCTTACATACTTAAGGAAAAGAGTCTGCAATGTACAAAGGCAAAAAATACTGGACACTTTAAAAGTATTCAAAAGTTGTGCTATTTTTGTTTTCACTTGAACATAATTATATTACCAAAAATATCAGACATTACTAATTGTGTCTTTCCAGAAACAATATTTATCATCAGCTATTAGTAATAAACAGTTGCTATTGCTGAATATTTATTTCAGATCTTTGGTAAATTTAGGCATCTTTTGAGGACTCTTTTGTACTACAATAACAAAATTAATGGCAATAAATATATAATGGAAAATCCTAGTAAAAAGGAAATTTTAAGAGTCTAAATACCTCAGTGAATATTCAGTGAATATGTGAAGCATTTGCAATTTATCTGGCTTTTTTCTTGTTGTTATTATTGCTTATTTTCCTAAATTACAACTGTTTAATAATTTACCACATCAAAATTTACTTCTTTATGTAGAAATTGAAATGTTACTCTTTTGCAAACTACAAAAAAATGATTTCATACACTTGGGAATTAAAACTGACTCCAGCACCATCGGGCTTTGGACCCTTATATTATTGCTTTTAAGCCTTGCTTTCTTAATCTATAAAATATAATAGTCATGATCAAATTAGGATCCTCATTGAAGCTACTCAGGATTACACATATAATCCTGAGTGGGAACTAATCAAACCTGTATGAAGGAAGCAGTCACGACATGGTAACTATGATCACGTGAACAAAAATATAAACTTAGCACATTTATTCCATGAAGCAAGAATTAAAATTCCTACATTTACATACTGTTGCTTAAATATTTTCACTTGCTCTCATTAAAGTCCTAACATATATTTATATGATAAATATCTTCTCACATTTCTAATTGTAACCAAGTTTAAAAGGCCCCAGAAGGCATAAAATCTTCTGTCTGCCCTGTTATGTGACTTCAATATATTTCCCAATACACTTTCATGATTCACCCATAAAAAAGTTGCAGGTCTTCAGAAAGGAACCGAGTCTGAGATTCCATTTGACTGATATAATAATAAAAACACCTTAGATTTTTATAGTACCTTTTATCACAAAAAGCTCAATGCACTTTTACATATTTATCGTTGTAACCCCAGGAGGTAAGGAAGGACATAAATCATAGCTCATTTTCAGGGGCATAGCAAAAGCATTAGGAATTTAGGTAACATATCTAAGGTTAATAGAAATAGAGAGGTTTCCTGAATGTCAATCTTCCTGCAGTCTCTTACTCTCATTAATTATGGCTATTGTTACTTTAGTTAGGCTCTAATGTTAGTGTTTAGCATTAAGTACAGCTTCTAATTCATTGAATTACTTGATGAAATCAAGTTAAATGTATGTCACTTAAATTAGTTAAATTAAAATATTGTGATTTTTATGTGGAGACATGCTTATTATTCAATTGTATATATGCATACATTATTCTCATTCTCTATTCTGTGTTAATTCCAAAATGCAAATTTTCAAGTTCTAAGTCACTTATGGCATTGAAAGAAAGTTTCAATGTCCTTATTCCTAGTCTCTTCCTAGACTCATTCCCCTTTCTGAATACATTTTAATTATTCCATTTGCATAGGCCAACAGTACTTTCTGCCCTAGTTTTCTATTTCTTAGGTTGTTTATACTTGCAAAAAAATCTATCAAATAAATACCCAAATGAATATAAAGGGCAACTATATAAAGGGCTTTTAGTAATACTTTTTGTTTTGAATGAAACAAGAGAACTGATGTCCATTTGACATTGTAAAGTAGATTATCGGAAGAATAGTAAAACTTTCTGATGGCCAATAGTTTTGTAGTTTCCTCTTATTAGCTTATTGTGCTAAGGATTGATACAGATGAAGTTATTAATGTGGTCTTTCAGTGAGTTCAATGAAGTGGAAGGACACAAAATTTTTCAGCCTGATGAAAGAATGAAATTTGAACTTTTTGAGGTATTACTTCATTGTAGGTATCTATGGAAAACAGATGAAATATTTTCATTTTAAGTTTTAATAGACATCTGTCTGCAAGTTCCAGCCTAGTCCTGTGACTGCCAAACTCCAAAGAGGAAGTATAATTAGCATGATGAAGAAACATAGATGCATATGCAGAGCAGCCTGTGCTCTTGTTTATTGCTATTTCACACCAATTCCTCTTACTTCTTCATAATGATATGATCAAATGGAAAATTTATTTCTCTGATCAAACATAAGAATATGCATTCTGAGGCCAAGGATACTTTTGTAATGAGAACAAAATTCTATTCATTTGGTGACTGGCATTCTGACATTAGAAATTAGAGAACATGGTTGTTTGAAATGTCAGTTTTTTTAAACATGAGTTGGTAGTTATACCTAAGTGAATGGTGTTACCGACTATTTAAGCTGTTTGAGTAACAATAGACCTTTCCTTGAAATACTTTGACTCAATTAACTGTTAATTATTGTGTAGACAAATAAGAAAAAGTGTTTATTAGGTTAATGCCCATTATTTAATTCATAATACTGATATTTTCTAAAATACTAATATTTCCTAGATTCAAAAGGAATTCTAAAAGAAGCATGGCTGTATATTAGTCATATCAAAAAGATAAAAAGACACATAAAAGGTTGAGCTTCTTTGTAAGACTGGCATGAAAGAAATAAATATTAATATATATACAGTGTTTATTCCTCAGTTTTGAAGAATCTTCATTGGAAGGCTGTGTTTAGAGCAAATTAAAGGAGGTTCAGAAGTAAAAATTACAGGACTTTGGTGGAGAATACATTGTCTATACTGAAAGAAACAAGCTGGAAAGCATAAGTTATCAGGTTCCTAAAATGTATTGTAGAGTCATACATTGCTGGCTTTGAAAATCAGAAGAGGGGAGTACAGCTGCAAAACTACCAGCACAGGTTAGATCATCGACAACTTGAGTTTTGGAAGTGCCAGGCTGGAAGAGATCTAAGAACCAAGACACAAAAAGGTTAAGAAAATTTTGTCTAAAATTCCAGACCCCTTATATTGAGGTATCAGAAATGGAGGAAAGACTGACAGGTATAAAAGCCAAAATATGTCTATCTGGCACAAGGAAATGATAGGGTTCTGAGCAAATAATACATATTTTAAGTGAACAAGCCAATGGTGTTGTCAAAGAGACAAATTCTGAACCAGAACCTGTCAGGCTGGAACCCTTTTTAGCTTGAGAGAGAGAGAGAGAGACAGACAGACAGACAGATAGATAGACAGACAGACAGACAGAGAAACAGAGAGACAGAGACAGACAGAGAGACAGAGACAGACTGAGATAGAGGGAGACAGAGACACAGACACAGACAGAGAGACAGAGTGTGTGTGTGTGTGTGTGTGTGTGTGTCTGTGTGTGTGTCTGTGTCTGTGTCTGTGTCTGCCTGCCTGCCTGTCTGTCTGTTGCAGGGCTTGAACTCAGAGTCCAGGAACTGTCTCTAAGCTCTTTTGCTCAAAGCTTAGTGCTCTACAATTTGAGCCATAGTTCAACTTCCAGTTTTCTGGTGTTTAATTGGAGCTAAGAGTTTCAGGAACATTGCCACCCCTGCTGGCTTTGAGTCTCCATTCTCAGACCTCAGCCTCTTGAGTAGCTAGGATTACAGCCATGAGCCACCAGTGCCTGGCTTCCTTCTTCATTATAAATGCTTCTAAGACACCTTTGTATCCAAGGTAGATTTATAATCACGAGTCCTTGCATTATTCATCCCACTAGTTGATTGCCTTCAGCAAGTCACTCAGACAAAATATCATGGGTCCCAGGAGACTAGATTATTATCAGTAGTAATGGGAATAATAATAATTATAAGAAGTAACATACATTGTGTTCTAGGTATCATATTGCTTTACACATAATAAGTAAGTTATTATTATTATTTACAATATTACCATATTACAGAGGTAGAAACTGAGATAATTAAGTAATTGCCCAAAATTCCACATAAGTAGAAACTGACAGAACTGTGAGTTGACTCTAGAACCTGTCTCTAGGTCCCAAGTACTTCATTATTATTGACTAGACATCTTATAAGGTACGTTCTTGAGGTAAAATTTGATAATTTTAAAACATATAGCATCCTAGCTATTAGAAGGTGGAGATCTGAGAATCCAGTCTCAAAGCCAGTCCCCATGAGACTCTTATCTCCAATTAACCACTTAAAAAATGGGAAGTGGAGTTGTGGCTCTATTTGGTAGAGCACTAGCCTGCTGGAAAAGAGCTCAAGGACAGTGACCAGGCCCTGAGTTCAAGCCTCATGACTGACAAAAATAAAAAATAAAAATATATAGCAGGAATTTCAAATGACATAGCACTTGAAAGAGAACAAAACTGTAAGGAAAATACATATTATAATTAATATAGGCAGATAACCATTTTTCTATCAAAAGTAATCAGATTTTATGTTTTGACATACTATCTTTAGGATAATTAGTGTAAAATACACTTGGAATTTGAGAAATGTAAGATATTCTAGCATGCTCTAACCTCTAGGTAATAAATGTGGGGCTTTGAGGAAATTCAATTATTTATTGTTTTATATTTTAAGAGGTCTGCTGCACCACTATTACAGTAAATAGTTATAAAGCCATTAAAAAGGAGAGTGCATATTTATTATTTTATGATATGTGAAACTTTCCATAAAATATTAAACTTATTAGACCTCACATAAAGGATGCTCTCTTTAAGCAATAGTTATTTTTAGGTAATTTTTAGTAGATTTACAGTTTATACTTTCTTATTTTTCTTTAAATGTTTTTTGCATTAGTGAGTTGGTAAAAATTCTGACCATGCATTCTTTATTACAGATCTGAGAAACAGGTGGTGTTTGTGTGTGTGTGTGTGTGTGTGTGTGTGTTTATGGGGAAAAAAAAAAACTTTATGCCTAGTTTCAAGATCTTGCAGCCACCAAGTGGGAGTAGCTGTTATATACTGGGACCAGTAAGGACCTCTTAAAAGAGTTGACTCAATTTCAGGGACGGGTCACATTAACAGGCTGGGACATGTTTATTTTATAAACAAAATATATTCATTTATAAAAACAAATCTTGCTGGGCGCCAGTGGCTCTTGCATACAATCCTAGCTATTTGGGAGGCTAAGATCTGAGGATCGTGGTTCAAAGCCAGCCCAGGAAGAAAAGTCTCTGTGACATTCTTATCTCCAATTAACCACTCAAAAACCAGGAGTGGTGCTGTGGCTCAAGTGGTAGAGTGCTAGCCTTGAGCACAAAGAGGCTCAGAGACAGCATACAGACCCAGAGTACAAGTCCCACGACTGACAAAACAAAACAAAAAAATCCCCACAAATCTTGAGATTTAATACACACCAAAGTATGCATGAGAAAGTAACATGACCAAAATCTCAGAAATCGCTACAATATCAGATATAATTACTGTCCAATTAGTTATCTAGTATTATTGTATAAAAGGTAATTAACCATTTCCTTCACTTATATTGCCTACTTATATTATGACCATAAGATGTTCCTTTCTCATTCATTGCTGCATTCATTCATTCATCATTTCCTTTTCCCTATGAGAACTTTTCCCATAGCTGCACAAGAATATCTTAAAACAAACCTTCCTATCTGATCAGCAAAATCCTTAAAATGATTTGTTCATATTTCTGTGGCATATAAAAAAATGAAAACCACAATACAGTTAATGATTATAATGAGATTGAACAAAAACTGGCTTCATGACAGGTACCATTTAGTGAATTGCTAAACAGTTACCTGAGTTAATTCAATTTTCATATTGCTTAATTTTTTTATCTTTCTTGCTATTGTTTTTAATGTATTTATAATGTACCATGTGATTCATATTGCTTAATTTTTGTCTTAAAATCACTCTTCAGAGAGTAGGAAACTGGCTCACTTTTATTCTACAGGATGATACAGCCTCCGAGCATTTTTATTTTCATTTGGCTATTTAGAAATAGCACCTAGTATTATGGCCCTAGTTTAACAAGAACATTAAAGGAATATTATGTTTAAATTTGTGGTATTGCTAGGACTAGAAATAAGGGTACTGAGAAATAATAGCAAATAAGAGAAATGTGTTTATAACGTGATGTGTTTTAACAAGTTCTGCTACTATATTTTATACATTTTGAACTTTAGACGTATTTAATTTTTAGATATAATTGGTGGCTTAAAAAAAGCTTATTTGTCCTGGACAGAGGACATAAAGTGCTGCTGTCTTTCCTTATGCACTCATTTGACTCGGTACAATCTTGAATAATTTTAAACCAAACATGACTGCAGCAATCAATTTTTGTCCAATTTATTGGACATGAGTTAAAGCCAATTAAAAAACCATTTTTGGTGTAATTCAAGGGGAAAAATGTATAAACCCATGAAAAACAAGTTTCTGTTGTAGACATGAGTCATCACTATTTTAAATATTGCTGTCAGTCCTAAATCTTTAAGAACCAAAATGCCCTAAAATTGCATAATTCACTCTGTAATCTTTATTTCTCAACTATGACTTCAGGTTATTATTTTTATAAGAAATTAATCTGAAAAGAAAAAAATCATGTACTTTCAACATTGTCTTCTATCTGCAATAATTCTTTTTTTTTTGCAATGAAATTAAGGCTCCTTGAGTTTGTGAATTAAAAGCCACAGTAAAAAGTGACTTAGACAACAATAGCAAAACAGTTCACTTATAATTTTAAAGTATCTTTTCACTATTAGAACACGTCCCCTTTCTCATGAATAGAGTGGCTCTTTTTAAAGGTTATAAAATGAAACAATCCCTGTGGGCTCTGGATATTCTTAGGGTAATCAAAGCAGCAAAACTGAGGCTTCGAGGTGGGAAATTGCAGCTATAAAATACAGCCATACATTTTCAATCTGTATATTAAAAGAAAGCTTTTCAAGTTCAGGGTTGTCGCAATTAAAGGTATTCAAGCAGACCTGAATTCTGGCTTTCCTACATTCTTCCTTTGTAAGTTTAGGCATGCTAGCCAACCTTTTTAAGCCTCAGACTCCTTGTTGGTAAGATAGGTATTTTAAAAAAATAGCCACCTTTTAAAAATGCCCTAAGCATGCAGTGAAAAAATGTCATGTGCTTAGGTGAGTACCTACTAGTGAGTACCTACTAGAGTGAATTGTCAATGAATGACAGGAATAAGAAGATAAATCCAGTTGTTCTAAGACATGCGGTATATAGGGACCAATCCCTAACTGTGGGGACCCTTTTCATTGTAAGAAGAGGTGCCAGGTTTCTAGCCTTGGAGTTTGACTCAGTAATTCTGAAGTAAGATCTAACTAAGCACTAAACACTGATTTAAAGCAATAAAAAAGTATAACATATTCAAAAACTGAAGATTTTCCTTTTGCTCAGTTAACATGAAGTTAAACTGTAGGTTGAAGTATTTTAGTTCAGTTCTTTGTGTACAGCATGTTAATTGAAATAATTACCTGTTTTTTATTTTGTGTTATGCTGAAAGAGATTTAACTGGGATTTCATTAGACAATGTTATTTACATTTATATAGCTGTGAGTCACATAACAAGAATAATTTCCCACAATTTCCTGTTACAGAAATGATGGAATGGATATGTGAGATAATTCTGAGAAATCACATAGTCATTCGACTGGCAAAGATATATTTTAGTATCTTCAATACTTGTAGCTTTTCCTTCTATTTAATAAATATGGCAGGTAAGTCAATAGTTCTGAATGAATTCTTCCAGGTTGTATTTTGAGTGTGTTCATTTCTAACTTACTTCAAGGTAAGTCGTTTTTTTTTTTCCTAATGACGGAGATCAAGGGGTACCACATAGTTAAGAAAAACAATTACCAGAAAAATATCTATGTTGGCTTGACATACCCATCCCCCAGATATTTACTATGATTTACAAAAATGTGAGCATTTTTCCTGGGAGTAATTTTTAATGGATTACAACCAGAACTATTGTTAATATTTTTCCACTAGTGGAAAGTAATGTATTAGATCAAGAACTTGGAAAGGGGACAGATACTGTCCTAGTAGATTTAGGAAAAGGACATCAGACCTTTGGGGAAACAAAGGACAGTTAGGTTGTTAGACATATACAGTGAGGTGATGGGAAGGGCAGAAAACCACTCAGGTAATCATTATTATTATTTTTCTTTCCAGAACAGAGCTGGGTGCAGATAGTACATTCTCATCCTTAATAAGGTTTTGAGGACGTGTTAGGAAAGTAGACTGATATATAGTTTGGTATGTCTGTGTGAAGAATTCAGGAAAATTCCAATGCTGCCACCCTTCCAAATGAAGTTTTTGATTTAGAGTTTCTAGAGAATAATCCACTGATAGGCTCTCTGGAATTAAGAATGCAAATTACATAGATTACCTAGGAACTCAATGGTAAAACACTTATTCCCTGGGGTCTGGGGCCATTCTACTTTCAGGGTTTAGAAATGACTCTGCAGGCAAAATTTAATTCTACTTCATGCTTTGGCAAGCTGTTGTCGATCATATAAAATGTTGATTAAGACGCTGATGTGAGAAGTTGGTATGGCCAGATTCTAATTTAAAACCTGTTTATAATTTCTATATTCTATATATAAAATAAAGAAAAGCACTTGTTTTTCCTATTTCACAGGGTTATTGTGAAGCTAAAATGAAAGTATATAAATGAAGACTGGAAAAAATTCATTGTTGTGGCATAAGAACTGAGAAAAAATTTTGTTTCACACACACACACACACACACACACACACCCCTTCACAACTTTCTACTAAATTATCCAAAAACCTTATCTGGAACCTATTTCAAACCCTATCTGGAAGCTATTTCTTAAAAAAAAAATCCTTCATTAAAAATGTTGCTTCCTTTTTCAATGTGATTTTCTAAAAGTTTTCCAATCATTTAATAAAATAACAACCCTAAGTTAAAACTCATGTGAAATGGCCTGAAACTTGCCAAACTATCATGGAACATGAAAATGAAAATGTACAGCAAAAATAAGACCTCCCATTTTCTTTTCTGTTGTGGCTTACGAATATGTTTATGTAAGAATAACCTTAGACTGTTGGGTTTCTCAAATGTGGTTCTGAAATTTTAAAGAAGAGATTTCCCTTTCAGATTTTTCATGAATCCAGCAAAGAATTGCTTTCTCACAGCTGGAAACTTGAACAGCTGGTGACTCTGATACTTTTCTGTTTCCCTGGAGAGATAGCTCAAGAACCCTTTCTGTACAAGCAGGAAGACAGCAGCCATGAATGTGGTCAGAAACATCATTCAGTGCAACCCAATTCCAAGGCCACCATAGGACTGGGAAAAGATGACTCAGCCACTGTGTCACTCTTTCTACAGAGGAAAAATCAACCTCCTTGAGATACTGCTTTCTACCCTACAATCAGATCATATGAACATAAAGATCTCTTGAAGGATACTTGATGTCAGTCTCAGGGTTTTTTAGAATATGTTCTTATCCTATTTTCATATTCTGCTGGAAATTTTTCTTTTGTTTAGAATACATTTCTGGATCTTTCTTCGTGGATAGTAAATAGATCACTCCATTTTAAACTTACTGGAAGAAAAACAAGCAAAAGAATATTTCAGAATAGCTGTCACTGCAGTATTATTTATTGTATCCACTAGAGGACTCCTCTCAGAATAGCTCAAAATATCTCTCCTTTCATTCTCTGTGGCCTCTGGCATTTGATGCTCCACTAACTCTTGAGTTGGGCCACTGGCTACATATCAGTGTTAGAATGAAAACATTTTCCTACTTTAACACCTCCTGCTAGTTCAATAAAGCGATGTTTAAATAACTGAACTGGCTTCAATGAACTGTACTTGCCATTTTTTCCTGCTTCTTAGCTAGATAAAATGGAGATAATTATGAAGTGGATGAGCAGGTTTAATGAAAGCCAGTTTCTTTTCGTATACTCCTGAAGCAGCAATCATCATCTGTTTGGCTTTTGAAGAGCAACAATTATAATCACTTAAACCCCCAAGGGGAACAAAAATAGAATTTACATTAGCATATAAAATATACAGCTGGGTTGGGCAAGCCTACAAAATTCTGGGGAAATCACACTAATCTGAATGCTATTCAAACTCACAAGTAAAATGAGTTCAAGAGTATTTTACATACTTCCTATAAAATAATGCATATAACAATGATGAGAGGATTTTCCTAAAAATGAACATAGGACAATGAAAAAATTGTTGCCAGGAGAGAATCCCAATGGGACCAGGCTAACCTGTATTACCAAGGTATCAGAGAGCAACATGTGTAATGGTATACACACAAAGTTCTAATCAGGCTGAAGTGAAGTATGTTCACAGTAAAACTACACACACTTGGGTGTTTCTGAGGAAAGTAAGGCAGTTTTCTCTGACCAATAGCGAAAATTAATCACAAATAAGGAAAATTTCAGATTAATACTACTTTCCTCTCCATAAATGGGAATGCAATACAAAGGTAAGTGAAATCTCCTAAATGGATGCTCTCCTACTATGAAGCAGAACTTGTTTTCCCATTTTAAAACATTTCCATATGAACTTCGTTCAAACAATCTTTTTATTACAACCTCTTTCCCATTTTAGACCACTTCACAGGCATTCTCTTTTTTTGTTTTTGTTTTGTTTTTTTTTGTTTTACACGGTTTGTAAGATTTACATATCTCATATATATCAGATATATGAGATAAATATATATCATATCTATCACCTATGTCATATATATCATGTATATGTCAGCCATATTGATTGAGGATATAAGAATAAAAATGGAATTTTTTCTTTATCTATTATGCTATTAGCAATAAGACACTAACATAACCAGTACATTAAAGGCTTTCCAGGCTCTGCACATTTGTCAAAGGCAGTGTATCGAAAAAATTGCACAATTGAATCTTGAAAAATTTAGCATCCTACAAAGAAAATGTGTTCTCTCTCATGGTAAGTACATACCACTGTGTAAAGATGAGATAAATCTTTACTTCATCTTTCTGTACATTATTTGAAATTCTGATGTAATGTTTTTTAAAACAGAAAAGTAATAGTCTGTATGCAAAAATTTCACCTCCACTGAGATGTCAAAACTATAATATTGTCTGGAGTTACAAAAGAAGAATAATGGAAAGGAACAAAAACTGGACAAGTATCAACTGACCCCAGCTGTGGGAGTACTGGTGACTTTATCTCTGGAATTCATGCAGCTATCTGTACATCTTCTGATGCCATTCAAATCATTACGTAGAACCATTTGTTGACATCTCTATCTCATACAGAGTTTGTACTGCCTGACAACACAGTCATCTTTTCCACCAGGGCATCCCATGGATGCTCTAGCTTTGTATTCAACCTAGTGAGCATGAAGACATGTACATTGAGTGAAGGATTTCTTTCATTAATATTCCAGGACACATTAAAATGTTATGATTCACACTAAGAAGCAAATATATAAACATAAAATAACAACTCTGTTACTATGATGATACATTAATCATTGAAAAATTAAGAAATTCAAGTCTACATTTCCATACCAGTCTTTATTCTCACTCTCCTTAAGAAAGAAGATTGGTAATTTTTATTAGAAATCCTCAAGAAGCTGAAATCTTAGTTCTTAATGGTAATGACCTAATGTTTCATTTACTTTATAATCTCTTAAAAAATTAAAACGATTATCATCACCTTTTCTAATTTTGTTAGTGTCTGTTAAGTGTAATAATATCTAGCTTTCCTGTAGAACTTTAAATATCTGAGTAGTTTTGAAAGATCACAACATATAATGTTACTCTGAACATAAAATGTAACCATTTTTACTTTCAATGAGAATTTACAGGAAATAGAATTGTGTAGCTTGCAGGATTCTGGGACCTACCTATGTCTGCTTTAGGTGTTTTGACTCTCTTCCTACTTTAAACATAATTCATGTTTCTCCTACTAAATTAATTTTGTCTGGGATTATAAGAAAGCAGTAATGAAAAGGTACAAAAATTAGACTCTACAAACCCATCATGAAATATTTCTGGATTCTAGTTTATAATAAATGTACTTAATATTCTTATCATTAGATAAAACTAAGTTTTATGGTATTAATTGTCTCATAAATTGAAAGCTGAAAAACATGATATTTTTTCTCTTTTGCTTTAAATTCATATAACTATAATTTTTTGTAGAATTACATGAATTCATTATTCATATGAACAAATTTGTTTACATTAGATGAACAAATGAAAGGAAAAACTGTTCAGACAGTCTTTTGATTTTAGTCCATAATCAGGTAATGTAAATTTCCAAATCAAGGGTAATGTTAAAAATATTTTATTAACTATGAACTGGGCCTAAATTTTATTTATAATGAGCTAAAAACTAAATTAGGTTCTTAGGGATACAAATTCACATGTTTTTCAAGTCATAGCTTCCAAGATGAAATAGAAGTAGAGTTGAGTTATATATGTTATCCACTGCTAGAATGCTGGAAGACTTTATATTCAAAGCTCACAATTCTTTCTTAAAATCCTGGTGTTCATAAGTTCAAAATTATTTGCCTAAAAAGATCTTTCAATATTCTCTCTTTCTCCCTTTTAACTCAGGACCTTGGCACTGTCCCTGAGCTTCTTTTGCTCAAGGCTAGCACTCTACTACTTGAGCCAAAGTGCTGATTCTGACATTTTCTGTTATGTGGTATTAAAGAATCGAACCCAGGGCTTCATACATGCTAGGCAAGCACTCTACCACTAAGCCACATTCCCAGCCCCTCAGTATTCTCTTAATAAAAGTTTAAATATGGTAGAACTAGATTATTTTACCTTATAAAAATCTGGATCTTAAAAGCATGGTTAAGAATGGATGGTTGAAAAGTTACTCATTTAGCAAGATCATTGTATTTTTTTATTGTTTTTGTTTGTTATATTTAGTTTTGGTTTTATTTGAAGCCAGACTCTGACTATGTTAGCTAGATGAGCCTCAAACTCAGGATCTTCTAGCCTCAGCCTTCCAAACAGCTCTGATTACAGTTGTGAGCTCAGCTTCAAATATTTTTAAAATAAGTAAGTTCTCTGCATTCTCATTAAAGTCATGCAATTAATTTTTTTTTTTTACAGAAAACAACTCAGGAGTCTATTTATTCAGAAAGTGCTTTGATTCTCCTTAGGTGAAAGTGAAATGTTGAGATGTTTTCTGTTGAATGTAAATGATATTCTTAAACATTTTTCCATTGGTACTTAGGGTGATTCAGCTGAATTATCTTGATAGAAATCTTAACATCCCCACTTTTGCAGATCTAAGCTCATAAATAAGCAAACCTATTGAAGCAGATGCAATTCTGTACTCCAATCTCTCAGGACCAAAGATGTTATTTAAAAAAAGAAAAGACCATTGTAAAAGAAAGGATTTTTCTTGTTATTTATTATGGAGTCTATTAACTTTTGTCATTTATTTATTGTTATTGTAAAGGTGATATACAGAGGTGATATGGTTTCCTAAGTCAGATAGAGTACATTTCTTTTTGAACCAAGTCTATTATCTTTAATTGAAATTTTAACTTTCCATATTTTCTATCTTTATCCTTCTTTTAGTTCAGTAAATAAGAGAAGTTTACAAAATGGAGGGTCTTTACTTACTGAATGGTTAAGGTAGAGATTGATAAAATATCAAGGTATCAAATGATATGCTACCTATAATATGATTTCCTTAGTAAATGTTAGCATGAATCTTTAAGGTAAAAATTAAATCCATATGAGCTGGAATGAAAAAAATTACTCTGCTTATTTAATTTTAGGTTCCCTTTTAAGAGAAACTGAGTTTTATTATTTATTTATTAATTTACTTATTTATTTGTGGCAAAATGGAGATAAAAATTTCACAGAGTTCTGGCCCTGGCTGGCTTCCACCTGAAATCCTCAGCTCTTAGTCTCTTGAGTAGCTAGGATTTTAGGCATGAGCCTTTTAGGCTGTCTAGATGTTTCTTTTTATTAAGGAGGCATGGTTAGTTTTTATTTTCAAATACTTTGTCATTGTTAATCTTCTCCTTTTGTTTGCTTTTGATGGGATGGAGAAGGCAATGATGTCCTTTAATGTCCCACAAGGCAACAATCAGCCAAACTAGACTAATGTAATCCAAATTCAATTTTAGGATGTAGTTAGGAATATTTCAGATGAGTTGTTTTTGTTTTGCTTTCAAAAATGTCTGTCATACAAAGTGATATATTTAATAGAATTTGTGGAGAGTATGTGAATTTAATGTGGAGGGCCTTTTAAAAAAAACTAGCAGACTATCTATCACTGTTTTTTTTCCCTATTATTTCTCAATTTGTTTCATTTTCCACCCAAGTTTGGTTAGATAGTTTTGATGCAAATCCCCTCTTGATGGTTTAATGAGCTATCTGACCTTAACTCTCCAGTTTCTAGGCAAAAGAAACTGATAGAGTACAGATTATTTTTGTGAATGTTATACATTTTCTGGTATTTGTAAAATACATTTCAATGGACTGAGGTTTAGAGAAGCTATCAGAACATGGCCACTAATTTTACATATGTAGAACATTTATTACTTTTCTGTAAAAACATTACAATTATTTGCACTTTTCCCAGAAAGAACAGATTATTTTACCTTCTGATATGAAGAAATTTCCATATTGAGAATATTTAGAAATCCTTAAATTGTCATATATTTATGGAATTAGTGAAGGCACATACATCAGGATATATGGTAAACTACATGCACTGTTAACTATGATTAAAAGCTAACTTACAATTCCCCAATTTATTTGAATAATTTTAGGTCTTCAACGGAAACAATATTTTCAGTGTGTGGATGGAAAACTAGAGTAGAGAGCTTATCTGAGATTCAATATAATGAAAAGAATTGGATATATTTTTCTTATGTCCAGGGTACACATTTACAATTATTTATATAGGCAGCAATATATAACTTTTACTTTACTATTTTCTACATAAATACAGTTTAAGGTATTAACTTAAACCCTAAGTATAGTTCAAGATTAATTTGAAAAATGCTATATAAGTTAAATAATAATATCCAAAATGAATTATATATTTAAGAACATTGTTGATCTATGTTTTAATATCAGTACTGAATTTCTCTTTTGAAATTCTTGCTACTATAATAATAAGTCATATTCTAATCCAAACTCGTCTTATACTTTTTCTAGAAGTTTTACAGAACTAAATCTTCCTGTACAGAAAAAAAACCTGTAATCTACAAACAGATTAGTAGTTTAATTGGTCATTTTCTTTGGAAGCTCTTCAACTGCAAACAATGGTAGTTGCAGATAGCAGGAAACAAGGCAAGTTTGATGGCCCTGGAAGCTAACTGAGTAAGGAATCATTTTACGATTACACTTACTGGTAAATGACAGTGATTTCATGTACAGTAAACAAAATGTCAGTTGTTATAATAAATTATTAAAACATTTGCCCCCCCAAATACATTCATCTTTATTCAATGCAACTTAAAAATGACTCTGAGTTTCCTAGGACCTCACAAAGTTTATAGTTACTCAAAAATACTTTTAGAATAAATCTTGAGATACATCAGCCCATGCAATTGTATCGACACACATAGAAATTAAAGTTAAGAACAGGCTCCACAAAACCAAACCAAATTCCTTTCGGGGGACATTTCGAAACGTTTGCATCCTATGCTTCCCATTTGAAAATTTAGATGGCCTTTCACCATCAGAGACTGTGGCAGCTCCATTGCAATGTAGGGCAGCCCAGTCATCTCCATAGCAACAGGCATGGCCACGTCTGTGACAAGGCTAGTTAAAAGGCAACCAGATCCACAAAAAATAAAAAAAAAATGTTTTGGATTACTGAGCACTATTATTATCATTATTTTTAACTTCAGCACTGGCTAAACAATTTAGAATTCTCCAGAGCACAACTTGAACTGTTCACTAAGCTTGAGATTGCTAACTTTTCCACAAGTACAGTATTAGTCATTCCCAGAATATCAATGAGATAAAAGAGTAACCCTCAGGAACTCCTCCCTAGAAGGTACTTCCTATTTGACAACACACAAAGAGAAGTCAAAAAGGATAATGAAGAAGAACCCTTAAAATGGGTCTGTAGACTTTAGTTTTAAAAGGGGTGGAGGAAAGCGAAGAGCAGCTGTAAGGAAAATACAAGCCATTTCTTTCTCAAATCTTTTAAGACAACCACTTTCCCAACTGGTTATCATTCAGCCTTTGGAATTTGTGTAAAAACGATGGCTTCTAAAATTGCTACCTGAGGAAGTATGAGAAAGAAGGGGGAGGGGTCTAGTGCACCTGAGAGCACAGAGGTAGTTGTCCTGGCTGAGCCTGATCCAATTGTTCCTTTTCTCCTGTAGGATTTGCAGCCAGGATTTGGCCACGGTGACAAGTGGAGGAAGTCGGAGCTGCGCGGGTCATTTGAAACAAGACAATAACCCAATTCCCTTCTTCTCTCTCCTACACCTCTCCCCTATCCATCCCAACTCTCACCCTCTCTGAATGCATTCTAATAATATCAATAAACACAGAACTAGCCTAATGACTACAGTAAAGTGAAAAACAAAATTAGAAGCACTGTTTTTTATTAGTTGGTTGAAACACCCCTTTCTCTCAACCCCAACCATGTGTGTGTGTGTGGCCTCAAACCTCCCACAGACCGAGCAAAGAGAAGAAAAGGTAATTTTTGCTTTAAAAGTTCACTTACCACGGCAACCTCATACTGCTTTGTCATGCTTTTTGCACTTAATTTTTCAAAACTGCTTGTGCAGGACGCAGAACTGGGAAAGGCACGACTAAAGTGTCTCTAGTAATCACAACCACCATAAAAAAATAAGATAAAATAAGAAAGGGAGAGAACATTCACCAATCAGAATTCATTTAAATGCACCATCAAGCCCCAGAGCAAAGGCGTCAGGTTCAAACCTAACCCGGGGGGGGGGGGGGGGGAGGAGGGGAAAAAAAAGGCAATCCAACAAAACAAAAGGTAACAGGGAGAGTTGAGTGGCTATTAGAGGGGAAATTGATCCAAGCTACCTTTCGACCTAGGACTGGCTTAAAAATCACCAAGCAGCATTCTCCTCCCTCCCCTCCCTCCCCTAGCTCCCCCGCCCCCCCCCACCCAGGCACCCCACGATTACCCGAGTGACGGCACTTGCCTCCAGCCTGCTCAGCTGCGGGAGAGGAAAACCACATCTAAGTTCACTAGCCCTGCCACAGTCTTCCACTGCTCGGTGGGGTTCTCCAGGCAGCCATCCACTGGCGGTCTGGGCTTCGCTGCGGCTGCTGGCTGCTGCGAGCAGCTGCTAGGAGGATCCTTGAGGTCTCCTTCCTGTGTCTTGGGTGCCGCACAATAGCCCCGGCAGGGTGCACTTCATTAAGCCAAGCCGGAGGAGCCCCGGGAGGAGCCGGGCCAGGCAGTGGGACCCGCGCTGCCCACTTTGGAAGGATGCAAGCGAAGGGTGGGGTCTGGGTGGGTCAAAACTGTTCACGACGGTACGTATCGTGCCGTGCCGTCTGGCCTCCGCGGGGAGGGAGGCCCCCAGCCTCCACCCCCTCCCCTCTCTCTCCCACACAGAGTCCTTTCTCTTTCGCTTGCTCCCTTTTTGGCTCCCCCCCACCCCACCCCGCCCCGCAGTCAGCACGTGCATAAGTAGAAAACCCATTGGGTCACTTCCAAGCGCTCGGGGGAACAGAGCATTCATCCCAATGGAGAAGACCCTAAAACCACCCAAGGCGGCAGAGGGGTGCAGAGCGGGGTGGGGTAGAGGAGTGAGCGGGACCCGAACTGGCCAACAGTTGGCAACTGTCCTTGAGAAGGCAGCGCCGGATCGGTGTGCCGCCCGGAGTCTCCGGACAGCGCCCCCCGCGCGCGGCGCGCAGCCTCCGGGGCTCGGGGCCCCCTGGAGGGCGGGCGGCCCGCTGGGCGGGCCCGGCCGGGCCGAGCCGGGCCGACTGGAGCGAGCGGACGGGAAGACAGCCCACCCCGAGCGTCCTGCCCGGCGCTCAGTCTGTAGGACGGGGTCGCGCGCGCCGCCAGCGGGGAGAGGAATCGGCGCCCAGACGGAAACCTGACCCGGGTAGGGACTGCCAAGGAGTGGGGAAGCGTTGCCAGGCCTGGGGTGATTGGGTCAGGAGAGCGCCTTGGGGTCTCCCGGCCCCCCCCCCGAACCCCGGAGTTGGGGGCCGTACGTCCCAGCTGCGCCTCACAGAACCACCCTGACAGGTGCGCTGCAAAGTCCCGCGTGCGCGGGGCCCCGCCCACCCCGCCCCGCCCCGAGCCCCCAAACCACTGCACCCCGGGACTGCCACCCCAGGCTGACCTCAAAGACAGAAAACACGTAAACCAGACTCTGGGGAGTCCAAGACCCCCTTGCCCTTTGCCTCCCCATGACCCCTAACCCTGTTGAAAGCATCCTTACCCCCCTCCCCCCGCCCTCCGGCCCTTTACAATTCAGTTAATGATCCCTAGAACCCAGTTGACAGGCAGGGCTTGCCATTTATAGGAAAACCTTACCAGAGACTTTATTTCCCGACGTGGACAAGTGAACTTACTTTACACCCTTACTTTCCATTTTCAACTTAACCCTGGTGTTGCACGCTCTTGATGGGGCTAAAAAACGCCTTCCAAACGTCTCCAGAAACACGTGGATGTACTTGTTTATGTTTATTAGAGTTTATGGAACAGCACCTCTCTCAGGTGATAAATCCACTTCTCCTATATAGATAGATACCTATATTTATAAACATCTATCTATCTACCTCTCTCTATATATATCATTGCAGCCAGAAAGCAAAAAGCAGAGAGAAACAGGGCGTTTATGGCTAATGAAGCATCTCTCCCTTTTTTTATGTCCGCTTTTTATTTATTAATCTTTTAAAATGTGTGTATATAGGTTGGGCAGCCTGATCTGGGCCCTGGCAAAGTGCTGAAGAAGAAATTATGGTTCTGCTCAAAAGCCTGTGATCCACGGGGAAGGTAAAAGAACCAACAGTTCTTAAGGGTTGTTCATATGGAACCACTTTTAATGATCAGGAAGGAGTAACCTTCAAAAAAATCTTTCAGTAAAGGAAAGAAGCCCGTGCTGTTGAATTCACCTAGTTCCTTCAGATCCTAAACCTAAGTGGCTAAAGAATATCCCCTTCCCTTGCCTCCTTTTATTAACCAATTACTTTCCTCAGCTTTTTCAAATTCTGTGTTTTGAAGACTTTAGACTTCTGCTCATGCATTTGGTAAGATTAAGTAAAATGAATAAAGAATTGGAGGAGTTTGGGAATATGCAAGGGAAGAGAGAGGCCAGTTGGAGTCATTGAGAAATACAAATTGATTTCTTAATTTGTGGTTTAATAATACCAACCAATAAAGTTTACTTAGAAGAAATTCTTAGTGATATACTTTAGTAAGAAATTATAAATATTTACCTATACTTAGCAAAATAATAGTTTCTCTATAAATTATTCATAAAGGCACCTATGAACTGATCTTTTCAAACATTTCCTCTCATGATGTTTTCTTGATAGTTTTCATAAACTTATAAAGTAGTTGAGAATGAATTTTGTAATACACTATTAAGTTGTAAGTGTAATCATAAATACTGAAGACACATCATTAGTTAAGGTCTTCATTTCCTCACTTAGTTGGGAAAGATAGTAAATACTTTCCTCTGATTGAAAATTACAAGGACATTTTTGAATAGAAAAACATTAGTTTGCTGGCCAAGTGCTTTTGCTTGTTCATTTTGAAAATGAGTTTTCAGTGGTTTTGAGGACCTGGAAAATACTCACTTTACTGAATTTATTTGTGTCTGATCGCCCTTTCTCCTTCTACATGGAACCATGTTTCTTAGGACAGGGAAAATGGAAGGGAAGGGAATGCTGACTAGTGGAAGAACACTATTTTCTTTAATACTTTGAACAACAGAGTAAAGAAAAGAACTATGAATTTGGAAACTGTTTTTTTAATGAACAAATAGTATAAGCAGTGATAAAAAATAGACCCTGTAAGTATGTACATTAAATGTATTAACCTTGTGAAACATAAAGGTTACACCTGGGAGAAGTTAACACAGTTGGAGATTATTAAGACTTATCAACCCAGTCAGCATTAATGAGGAGAATGTGAACCTAGTGTGGGACATAGTTGTACAGAATTCACAAGAATTATACACCTAAAGGTAAATTGAAAATTTCCAGGAAAAGCTGTATTAACCCTCAAGAAAACTGTAGGTAAGGTAAAGAAAAAAAAAATTAGAGGGCTGGGAAGGTGGCTCAGTGGTAGAGCACTTGCCTTGCATGCCTGAGGCCTTGGGTTTGATTCCTCAGCACCACATAAGCAAAAAGAAAAAAGCCGGAAGTGGCGCTGTGGCTCCAGTGGTAGAGCGCTAGCCTTGAGCTGAAGAACTGAGGGACAGCGCCCAGGCCCAGAGTTCAGGCCCCATGACTGGACCCCCCCCAAAAAAAAAATTAGACTGCAAAGCTGGGTGTCAATGGCTCATGCCTGTAATCCTAGCTACTCCAGAAGTTGATATCTCAGGATCATGGTTCAAAGCCAGCCCCACAAAGGAAAGTCTTTGAGATTCTGACCTCCACCTAAGCAGCAAAAGTCAAAAGTGAAGCTGTGGCTCATGTGGTAGAATGTGAGCCTTGAGGGGGGGAAAAAAAAACCACACCAAAGTTCAGAGACATACCCACGCCCTGAGTTCAAGACCCAGGACTGGCAAAACAAAGGAAACCAAACAAAGTGGAGTGCAGATATGTTTTTTTCTACCAAAAATTTCTGGCCTATTCTCTAAAATTTATATGACAATTTTTCAGAGGGCATTTCATCTCTGAACAAAACACTATGTTTTCCTTCCTATTTTTTATCAGTCTCATTATTGGCCTCATTTATTTCAGGCCCTACTGTATCTACTGTAGGGAAAACAGAAGGCAAAATAGATATTTTAAGAAGTATATATCAAGGACTACATTATAAACATTGAAAGGAAACTAAGCCTGGGAAATATATAAACTGAGTGTTAAATAAGTAATTTACCATCTTTAACTCTCTCACCAATGAGTGAATCTTGAGAATCATGTGAAGATTTCAGCTGTAGGAGTCTTTTCTGTCAAAATGGTTGCTGCACATTTAAAACATAGTGGTTTCTGCCATTTTATGGGTAGCTGTCATTCTGCAAGAAGCTCTTTTAGATAATCCCCATTCTCTTCTAAGAATTGTTTTTCTAGGGACTAGAGGAATGGTTCAAGTGGTAGAGGGCCAGCTGAATAAGAATTGTTTTTTTGACAAATTCCTGCTTTGGTCAAGTGTCCTGGTTTTGGTTGATTGCTGGGATAAACATTTAACCCCTTTCAAGGCAAGCACTATACCACTGAGCCACCTTTCCAGCCCCTTAACCCCTTTCAAACAAGCCAGTTGTGCAAGATTGTCCTGCTGTAAGAGTTCTGACTAATCAGCTTGAAAGGCAGTAACACCATTAGAGATAAAATCTGGGTGGCCTACTGGTCCTATCCACTTTCTAACTTGGATTCATGTCAGTAGCACTCCCTTCTGCAGCAGTAAAACTTGGTCTTGCTGAGTTCCTTTGGAGTTGGTGGCCTTATTTTTATGGGACGCCCCAGTTTCTTGAGGAATTTCCAACAAGAATCAGACATTGTGACATGCAGGGATCCATCCTAAGTGAAATGGTTCTCTTTCATAAATTACTCAAGTTATGTTACATGTAAGAAGATCATTGAATAATCCAATAAAGATTTTTAATGATTTCCCCTTAAACTGCCTTTTAAGAGTTCAGGTCTCAGTTCTCAGAAAAGCATTTGTTTGCTTGCTTGTTTTTATGATTTCTTGTCCATGTCAGAGAGCAGCATTTCTAGAGTCCTCTTGAAACTGATTCTAGTGCTCATGAACTGGGTGACTTTGGCAATTTTCTTAACTACTCTAGATTCCATTTCCCTCCTTAGTAAAATTAAAAGAACAAAGACCAAGTCTCTCAGTTGTGATGATTTAATGATACCAAGTGTGAAAACACACTGCCTGGTAAAATGTCAGTCCTATTGAGATCAGCCTTGTAATTTGGCTCACTTTACCTGAATTTTCAACCTCCTCCTTCCTTGTCTTACTCTAATTTAGAGAGTGGAAAATTGAATGTTTAATTTCTGAGTGTTCTGTGCAGTTTGCAGTGCCTGTGAATTAAATACATATTTGCTAAGGGGTCTTTTGGAAATATTTTTGTCTCCCTCAAAGAAGAGGAATAGACAGTTGCTACCACCTCTTTCCTTTCTGTTCTATTCCTTTTTTTCCTACCTGGAATGCTATGTGACGTCTGGAGGTAGAACAGCTATCTCGCAACATGGAGCAATGTGTAGGGATTTCAGAGAAGGCTCTGAAAGAAGGTGAGGAAAGATGGGAGAAATTTGGGTTTTGGGTTGGGCTGCCTAATTTATCTGAGACTGCCTATCTTTAGACTTTTTGCTATATATAAAAAAGCAAACTCTCTCCCTTTCTCTCCCTCTCTCACCCTCTCTCCCTCTGTTTCTCCCTCTCCCTCCCTCTCCCTCCCTCTCTCCCCCTCTCTTCCTCTCTCCTGCTGGTTCTAGGGCTTGAACTCAGGGCTTGGGTGCTGTTTTGGAGTCCTTCTTTTGCTCAAGGCTAGCTTTCCACCCCTTGAGCCATAACTCCACTTCCAGCTTTTTGGTGGCTAATAGGAGATAAGAGTCTCATGGACTTTCCCACCAGGGTTGGCTTTGCATCTGGACCCTCAGATCTGAGCTTCCTAAGTAGCCAAGATTATAGACATGAGACACCTGTGCCCAGCGAAACTGCTTTTTGCTTTAGACACATTTGGTTTGATGTTCTGTATCTTGAAACTTTCTTAAATGACATATCTGCTATTCGGAGAGTTTTCTACTTGTAAATGAAATCTGCCTTGTTATGACCCTGAATGTCAACCACTTTGTAGAAGTCTAGATAAAAACCACTGAACTCCACTTATAATCAGTTCACTAGTATTAGGTTAGATAATTTACTCAGAATCTTGATCCAGGAATTGCATTTGTAAGAAGCATTAACAAATTTTTTTTTGTCCATACTGGAGTTTGAACTCAGGCCCTCATGATTAAAAGACTAGCATTCTACCACTTGAGCCACACTTTCAGATCTGTGCTTCCTCCTGATTGTTTTTGTGATAGTGTCCAGCCTCCAGCCCAGCTAGAAAGCCTGAACTTTGACCTGCCTACTTCCAGGCCTATACTACCATGCATACTACCAGTATATTACCGTACAGTATAATATTACAATAGACACACTTAAATATTCTCTTTAAATTTAAATGCCCTTTTCTAGTTATGTTCAGGTTCTGGATCACAATTTTAGGGAATGACAGCAACCAAGCAATGTTAATAAATACTGAAGATAGGATTTGACTTTGGAAAATATCCCAGAAGTTGCTCAGAGTCAAAGATACTCATTTAAGTGAAAAGCACCTAAAAGTTAGAAGATACATGGTAGATATTTTTGTTTTGCTAAACTGAATAAGCAAAAACACCAGTACTAATTTTGTGTGTCAGACTTCAAAAAGTCTAAAAATACGTTATAGCTATGATAGCATTGTTCAAATAAGCACATCTTTCTTCAAGGTGACTGTGGGGATGCCCCCAAACTTGGTCACATGGGTTACCTAAACATGTCAGTCTCATAACTACTCCAGTTACAGTTTATTTGCATAAACCAGATGTTTCTTTTTCTCGTTCCCCCTCTATTCTATCACAAATTTCTTTCTTTTTTTGGGGGGGGAGGCCGGTCATGGGGCCTGAACTCTGGTATTGGGCACTGTCCCTAAGCTCTTCAGCTCAAGGCTAGTGCTCTACCACTTGAGCCACAGCGCCACTTCCAGCTTTTTTTTTTGCTTATGTAGTGCTGGGGAATGGAACCCAGGGCCTCAGGCATGCAAGGCAAGCGCTGTACCACTGAGCCACTTTCCCAGCCCCTATCAAATTTCTTGTTCTGAATCAGGCTTAGTGTTCAACTGATTCAAAATCATTTTTGTGGTACTATTATTTTACAAAATGGTTTTTATGAAGTTCACATAGCAAGTCAGAATAGGGGTAAGGTAATAAGATTTTTTTTTTGCTGGTCCTGGGGCATGAACTCTGGGTGTGGGTGCTGTCCCTGAGCTCCTTTTGCTCAAGGCTAGTGCTCTATTACTTGAGCCATACAACACTTCAGGCTTGTTCTGTAATTAATTGAAGATGAGAGTCTCACAGACTTTTCTGCCTGGGCTGGTTTCTGATGATGATCCTCAGATCTCAGCCTCCTGAGTAGATAGGATTACAGATGTGAGCCACTGGTACCCAGCAATATTTTGGAATTAAATTTGAGCTCCAGCTTTCCTACTTACTGGCTGTATTTCAGTGGTTATTTAATCAATTAAGCTTTTTTTTTTAAAAAAAGATAAAAATAGATAAAAAATAAAAATAGAACCTATCTTAGAGAATTGTTGTGAATATTAAATAGGACATTGAATATGGGATGTGCACAATGGTAGGCACATAGTAGGTAAACAATTAGGCATTGTATATAATGATGCAACATAAGGGTAATACTGAGATTTTTGGAATAAAATATAGTTAGGGGAAGTGGAGTATGGCTCCAGTGGTAAAGAATACTAGGCCCTCTATAGACATTCCTACTAAGAATTGCAACTCTAAAAATAATTTAGCAAAATGATGAGCTAACAGTGGTTCTTTGATATGAAATGATGTGAGTGTTTTATGATTCGGTGTAAGGTAGAAGAAATAAATTTGGTGTTAGACAAACCAGGCCTAGTTTCAGTATGTGATTAGTATAAGTCTCAATTTCTACAGTATGTTGTCACTGACACCTGTTTTCCCAGGCATACATTCTAAAAAAAAAAAAAAAAGAAATTAGCTGGGTGCTGTTGGCTCATGCCTATAATCCTAGCTACTCAGGAGGCTGAGATCTGAGGATGATGGTTCAAAGCCAGCCTGGGGAGGAAAGTCTATGAAACTCTTATCTTCAATTAACCACCAGAAAACTGGAAGTGGTGCTGTGGCTCAAGTGGTAGGGCACTCCCCTGAAGAGCTAAAGGACAGCACCCAGGCCCAGAGGTCAAGCCCCAAAACCAGAAAAAAAATAAAAGAATTTGGTCATTATTTATGTCTTCCTTATTTATAACAAAGATAGAAAATTGGATTTATATTTATATTTTAAGAATCAGGGAATAGTAATCAATTGGCGTTTATAAAGGATCTGCAGAGGTACTTAATTATTTTAGAAAACTAGGATGAAAGTTGCAGGGAGATGAGTATTGATTTACACCATATGGGGCTATAATATATCAAGCATTATGTGATTAAACGAAAGTTGGAGTTTGGATACAGATTATTTAACTCCAGAGCCAGTTCTTCCATATATGCAATAAGTATGTCCAGAATGAATATACCATTGGTTCTAGTTAATTGTAACAAAATATGAGAGAGACTTTCTCATTTGACTCAACAAGTCCTTCAAATGTAATGATCTCATTACATTTGAAGGACTTGTTGAGTCAGATGAGCTCATTACATTAGACGTGGAGGAAGGGTAGAATTTAGCAGTAGATCACTAAATAGAATTTATTAAGTATTTCAGAATAGAATTTCAGAGAAGACTTTTTAATACAAATGTTAAATCAAAGCCTTTTAATTAATATGTGTTTTTAAGATTTATGTTAGGTTTTTTCCTTACCATGATGAAGTACTCAACATAAGTAATGTTGAAGTAAGAAAGAATTATTCTGCCTCCTAGTTTCATAGTTTTTTTTTTTTTTGTCCATAGTCTTTTGGCTGTGTTGATCTAGGGGCACGATGAGGCAGAGCATCTTGGTGGGGGTGTGGAAGAGAACAAACCAGGAGTTGGGCGCTTGTAGATCATGCCTGTAATCCTACCTACTCAGGAGGCTGATCTGAGGATTGCAGTTCAAAGCCAGCCTGGGCACGAAAGTCCGTGAGACTCTTATCTCCAATTAACCACCAGAAAACCGGAAGTAGAACTGTGGCTCAAGTGGTAGAGCACTTGCCTTGAGCTGGAGAGCTGAGGGACAGCGCCCAGGCCCAGAGTTCAAGCCTCACGACAATGACCACCACCACCACTACCAACAAAAAGAACAAAAAAAACCCAGATTAACTCATGGTAGCTCAGAAGCTGAGAAATAGGAAGGGGCCAAGGGTAAGATATACCCTCCAAAGACACATCTTCAGTGACCTACTTCCTACAACCAGTCCAAACTCTAAAGTGTCCATTCAGCTATTTAGTCACTGATGGATGAATCCATAAATGAAGTTGAAGACCTCACAATCCTGTCACCTCTAAAAGCTGGCAACCTTATAGTGAGCCTTCAGGGGACTTCTTTAGATTTACACTATTACAAGATTTTCTATTTTGGTAGGAGAGGAGTTTATTGTAAATAATAGAGGATACCCTGTGCATAGCCTCTATTATTCTATTTTAGAAGTATAATTTACATATATGTTAAACAATCAATTACTTTTTTTGGAGGGAAGCGGGCTAGCAAAGACTCCACTATTGACCAGTAGTTATCAAAGTGTGATCCAAAGTCAGCTCTATTATCATCTGGGAAATTATGGGCCTTATCTCTGACTTACAGACAACTATATGGTAACAAGCCTTCTGGGAGATTCTGGTGAAAGCTAAAATTTGAAAACCACTGCTCAAGAGTTAAGCAGAAGTTTTTTTTCCCTAACATGAAAGAAGAAAGCATCAAAAGAAAGCATCCTTATCTGTATCCTTGAATCTGGATGCATTTTATAAGATTAGCAGAATGTGGCTACTTCTTTTTCATGGACCTTGCAGATCAGGTATTCCTGCCTTGGTTTATGGTTTCAATGTTTTAAGCATGGAAACATTGGAGTATTTGCTTGGTTCCTCTATCTCCTTTTGCCTGGCCCTGAGAAATATGTCCTCACCATGCCTTTCTGTGTCAGGGCTGTCCTCCACAGTTTTGTCTTTATCATGCCAGAGCTGTTTGGCTAGCTGCTGAGTGCTTTTTTTTTCTACACATAATTGCTACTAAATTTGATTGTATTGAGAAGCACAAGAAGTGGAGACAGTCTATAAGAGAGGCCATGATGGCCTGCAATCAGCAAACTGTAGGCATGTTGGAACCCAAGTCATGATACCACAGGGCCTACATGCTGGCCATGGAGCTACAGGATTTCGTGTTTTCTCTGCTAGGTTTCAGATTTAATTTGGCATCAGTTCTTGCTTCTTCCATTTCTTTCCTTTGGAATATAAATATCTACTAGTCTGTAGAACTGTGACTTGAGGAAATATAATTCATTTCTCATTTTACAGTAGCTTACACCTAAGCATTTGCCTTAGGTCTCAGTGACTTTTTGTTTTGTTTTGCTCAAGGCTACTGCTCTACTGCTTGAGCCACAGCTTCCCTTCTAGCTTTTTGATGGTTAATTAGGGAGAAGAGTCTCATGGACCTTGATGCTTGGGTTGGCTTTGAACTTTCATCCTTAGATCTCAGCCTCTTGAGTACCAGGATTACAGGCATGAGCCATTTGTGTTCAGTTCAAAGAACATTTTGAGCTTAGACTTTTGAATAGTGCTGGAACTGTTAAGACTGAGGACTCTTGGAGAGAGACTGGATGTGTTTTTGCATTCTGAATTGTGTAATGGGTGAACATTTGGAGGTTTGGGGTAAAATGTTGGGGTTTGCAAATGAACTACTAACCCTGTGCTCCTGTGTTGTGGGCTTTGATGTCAGCTAATGAGTTTTAGAAAGTGATTGGATCTGAGGATTCTGACCTAATCAATGGCTTGAGCCCTAGATGGATTCAAAATAGTTTGACATTACTGAGAGGCAGTGAAAAGTTGGAGATGGGAACTGGTTGAAGGATTTAGCTCTTTGGGAGCATGTCATTGGAGACCATATGTTGCCCCGTCCCTTCCTGCATGCCTCTTTCTCAGTGTTTCTTGTTCACCATGAGGTAAGGAAGTTTTCCACATGTACCATATTGAACTGTTGTGATGCTCTACATTGTCACAGGCCTACTATCAGGCAAGTCAAGAACTGTGGACTAAAAGTTTGATTAGTCTTTCTTCTTATAAGTTGTTGGTGTTCAGTATTTTGTCACAGCAACTCAAGGTCTGACTAATCCATTTGCCATGTTATCGGTGTCCTTTCTCCTCTATTCCTTTTTCTCTCACCCAAGAAATGATCGAAACTTACCATGGAATGTCTGTTCCTCAGACAGTGAGCCTATTTCTTTTTTTTAAAATTATATATATATATATATATAATTGTGAAAATACCGTACAGAGGGGTTACAATTACATGAGCAAGGTAATTTCTTGACTTATATGTTCCAACATCATTCTTTTTTGCACGCTGCAGGCTCTCTCAGAGTAACTCTTCCATATACCACCTAAGCCTCAGAGGGAGAACAATGACTGAAATGTGGGAACAAACCTAGTCCTAGGAATTTAGGGTGGGACAGGTATATCCAGATGCCAGTATCATTTCCATTTGTTTTTTTTGTCTGTAGTTTCTGTGAAGTTGAGCTATCCAGAAAGAGGTGTGGGGTGTTGGTAGGGAGTAAGTTACCCTAGCCAATTACTTTTAAGTTCTATCTGGGGCCTATCTTATATGCACGGAAATTCAGAAACGCAGTCCATGGAGAAAAGTCTTAACGTTTTACTTACACTGTTAATTGCTGATGCTGCTGAAATACATTGCCACAAATTTAGTGACTTAAAACAATGCTATCCAACAACAAATGTTTGAGTTTCAGAAACACAAAGCAGGATCCCACTGGGATAACATCTTGCCCAAGTCAATGTTTTATTGCCTGTTCTTGCTTCTAAAGAATAGTCAAATTCCTTGTCTGGTGGCCTATTCCCTTGTTAAAAGCCACCATGGGAGTGAATCTCCCACTGTATCACACTGACACTAACTTTCCTGTGCCCTTTGACACCTCTAAGGACCTGTAGGATTGCATGGAGTCCACCTCGATAACCTAAGGTCATCTGATTGGCACTCTTAATTTCCTTTGAAACCTTAATTGCTTTTTGTCCCATATTCACATATTCTGGGGGTTAGGTTGTAAACATTTCTTGGGTGAACTTGATTTGGTCTTGTATATATATCTACAAAGCAAGGAAACAAATCCTCCTGATAAGTGAGTATCTGTAAAGACATCTATTCCCTAAGATTCTCAGAGACAAAATACAAATAAAAATGTGCCGGGGATCTTTGCCCTAAGGGAGTCCACATAATGTACTGAAAATTCTAAGGAGATTGCGGAGGGAATTGCTATGCAATAGCCTGTGTGAATGAATGTATCATTTTAAAAGCATTTGTGGTTTTATAGTTGATGTTCTATAAGTATTGGTTTTCACCTGGAGGCATCTTACCTATGTGGATAAGGAAAGCATTTATTAAAAACCAGTCCCTCAGCCTCTACCCCACCAAAGAAATTGGAATCAGTGCATGTGAAATAGGGAGTACGTATATGCAAGAGAAACAAGAACAGAACATAGTTTTATGAGAGAAAATGCAGGGTTTGTTTTATTCTTTTAATAATGTAATAATTCTCAGTTTTTAACCTTCATCATTTTTTCTAGATCTCATACATGCTGTTGACATAGCAGCCAAGTTCATAACTTTAGTGCTGGGACTTACTTTGCATGTTAAATTCTGTTTACAAAACCAAAGGATTTTCAAATAGAAGCACTTATCTGGAATTTGGAGATGAGATCTATCCAAGTACAGAGAAAAAAAAAAACTTAAGTCTGAGAAATAATTAAATTTGCAACACTATGTGTATTGAACTCAAATGCAGTTTGTTGGAAAAATTAAATGTCTCCCTATTTTTATCTTTCCTGTTCATTTTAAAAGAAAAATTACTTTATTGATTTTGTAAATATAACACTTGCTCATTATAATGAGTTCAAGTCATGCAGAAAAGTAAAAAGGTTTTAAAAACAATCACTCAGAACCCCACTTTTTAAACCATTATTTATTAATATACACACTATTTTTATAAGTATTGAAGTAGAATGAAGCTCAAATGAATTGAAATGGGTTGCTAAACTTCAAATAAATGCAGTTTTATATTACTTCTTAATATATTCTCCTAGTTAAGAAAACATTATTTAAAATGTTTAGATATTGATATCATTGACATTTTTCAATTGTAAACATCAATTATTTCCCTGATCTGAATGACTACTGTAGCCTCCTCCATTTTTCCTCTTACCTCTTGACGTTGTTATTTGTTTGTAAAATGTAAGACTACCTCCTCCTTTTCTAACTTTTCAGTCTCTTTCA
>NW_012267269.1:8821179-8824630 GCF_000151885.1 Dipodomys ordii
CTCCTCCTCTTCCTCCTCCTCCTCCTCCTCCTCCTTCTCCCCCTCCCCCTCCCCCTCCACCTCTTTCTTTTCTAGAAGTATTGAGGTTTTGCATTAGGGCTTTTCTCTTTCTAGGGAAGCCCCACACCATTTGAGCCATTCCCCAGCCCTATAGGCTTTTTTAGTTAGTATCTTGTGTTTTTTGTCTAGGGCAGGGAACTTGAACTGAGATCTTTTCTATCTCTACCACATGCCAGTTGGGCTGCTTCAGGGCTTCTTTTATGTTTGAGGACATCTGTCTTATTTTGGTTATACCTTATATACATGAATATATTTTATTTGCAATGTTAGACTAGATTTCCTTTCATTCAAAATTTCTTAGATATTTTCTAAGGTCTTTTGTCATTGAATATTAATGTGGAACAATGTAAGTCCCACAAACTATTTCTTTCAGAGTTGAATGTAATCTAATTAGCTCAGAATATATATTTCTTTTCAATCTGTTGATTATGCTAATCCTTCATTTCTTTTTTCCATTAATAATTATCTTTAAGTAGTTGTACAAAGGGGTTTCAATTCAACATATCAATTTATGAGTACAATGCACTTTGATCAATGTCATCCCTTGCATCCCAATGGTTTATTTCTGAGAAAGTTTCTTCATTGTCGAAGTATCTATCTTTGGATCCATTGCTGTGTCTAGATTTTCTATCTAAGAAACATTGCTGTGAAACACAGAATTTCTAAATCTACCTTTGTTATAATTGTGTTAGGTCTTTCTGCATTTGTAGTCTCTTATTGGTGCTTAACTAAAATTCTGTCAGTCTTCTATTTCCTTAGCTTTATCATGCAACACAGTTTAAGATTTATTAAAAACTTGCTATGTCTTGCAGGCAATTCCATATAAAAATATGTTCAACAGTTGGGCTCTTTAATTGTGCTTTTATGTTTCATTATATCCATATAAATATGCAACTCAGACTCATAAGATGTGATAAAAATAAACTACTCTTTTGCTCTATGCTCCTCTGCTGGTGGCTCATGCCTGTAATCCTAGTGACTCAGGAGTTTGAGATCTGAAAATTGAAGTTCAAAGCCAAGAAACAGGAAATTCGTTTGATAGCCTTATCTCCAATTAACAAAGCAAACCAAACCAAATTAAAACCCTTACATGATTATATCAAAATATCTTTCCATGTTTTGAATTGAGTGGAAAAAAGTTGAGACTCTTTGCCCCTATCTCACATACCAAATAATTATACAGAGAGTCTCACTGTTGTCCAGTCCATGAACATACCCAGTGAGAAGAATAACTAGTTGTTATGGTTCACATATAAAGACTCATGTACTAAAGGTTTAGTTGGCTTTTGGGATGGTGACTAGAAGGCTCTAACTGCATTAGTGGATTCCATTGATAGATTAATATTTCCATGGCATGACTGGGTATCAGTGCAAAGTAGGATGTAGGCCTAGTTGGAGGAAGTAGGTCACTAGAGAGTGGCCCTGGAAGGTTTATCTTGATGTTGGCCTCTTTTGCCCTCTGTCTCTTCATTTCTGAACTGCCATGAGGCAAACAATTTTGTTCCTTAGTACTCTTCAGCCTCATGAATCCATGAGCCAAAAGAAATCCTAGGGCAGGGAATGTGGCTTAGTGGTAAAGTGTTTGCCTAGCGTGCATGAAGCCCTAGGTTCAATTCCTTGGTACCACATAAGATTAATAAAATAAAAGGAAAAATAACCATTAAAATAAAAAAAAGAAATCTGACCTATAAGTTCTTATCAGGTATTTTGTCATGTCATAAAGAGTTGTCTAATACAGCTGCACTGCCCTGGAATGCAGTCTATACTAAAGAGATTCTTCCAGTGCACAACAAGGCAAGGTTAAAGCTCAACCAAACAACAACAGCCTGTCCTTGTGTAAATGTTTACTTAACACAGATTGTATTGTTTCTTTTCACAAATCTCACACAAAGTATTATTTATCTACTACTATGTTTTGAGCATCCTCTTAATATTTTTATAACTGCCTTACTGACATATAACATATATCATAGAATTCATTTATTAAAAATGTACAATTGGATGGTATTTAGAATATTTATAGAAATTTCATACAGCAGGATCTTTGAATGTTTTAATCATCCATTAAAAAAATTCACATTAGCAGTCAATCTTCTTTCTCTCCATCCAAGATACTAGGCCTGTGAAACCATACTTTATTTTATGTTGTTACTGATATCCCACGAGAATGGAAACATATGTCTACACAAAAATAGATGGCAATATTATTTCTATCTATGTAACATTTATTGTCAAGGAAATTGCTTCATAAAATCCTCCCTCTTTCTATACTCTGAAGCTACTTTTATAATCTCAATCTGAGATGACCACATATCCTGGATAGGCCAAGGAAAGATAGTAGAAGTTAGCATTTGTGGACATAGATTCTAGAAATAATTGAGCTGGCTCAGTTACAAGAAAACCAGTTGCAAATGGAATTACTTAGATTCTCTGAATGTAAAGTTTCTCCTGTAAATGTGAGATAATAGCATTATATTCTCATGGAGTTGTAAGTTTAAATGAACCATTTACACAAAGTGCTATAGTAATGCCAAATGCTTAAAAAGCTAATTGTGTTAGTGATTGTTTCTTATTATAGTAAAACACACCTTTTATATAATTTACCATCTTAATCATTTTTATTTACCATTTTAATCATTTTCAAGCTCACTGCTAGTAGTGCTAAGGATTTACACTGTTGTGAAGCAGATCTCTATAACTTTTTCTGTCTTGAAAAATGAAATTATCCATTAAATAACAACTCTCCTGAGAGCACTTTCTCCAGGCCCTACTATCCTCAATTTTACTCTCTAGGAATCTGACTATTTTAGATATCTCTTGTAAGCATTTGTCCTTTTGTGACACTTTGCATAATTGTTTTTAATTGTTGTGGCAAAATTCCTCTGAAAACAACTTAAAGAAGTATTTGTTTGGGTTTCAGCCCATAGTTACTTAGCTTCATTGACTGAGCTCGTGGATTGGTGAGGCTGAACATCATGGAGGAAGGGCATAATGAAGAGTTTAATTCATGTCATTGCAGCTAAGAAGCAGAGAATGAGACAGAAAGGGCCAGGGATAAGACAAGAGTGGTGGTTTATGCCTACAATCCCAGCACTTAGAAGGCTGAAGAAAGGGAATCACAAATTTGAGGCCAGCCTGCACTATAGAATGAGTCTGAGCTATATTGAAAGACCCTGTCCCAGAAAGAAAGGAGAAGAGAAATGAGGAGAAAAGGAAAAATTAAAAAGATCTATCTTGCCGGACACTGGTGGCTCATGCCTGTAATCCTAGCTACTCAGGAGGCTGAGATCTGAGGATCCCGGTTCAAAGCCAGCCCAGACAAGAAAGTCTGTGAAACTTTCATCTCCAATAAACCACTAGGAAACTGGAAGTGGCGCTGTGGCTCAAGTGG
>NW_012267269.1:8824695-8840619 GCF_000151885.1 Dipodomys ordii
AAAAAAAAAAAAAGGTGTATCTTTTAAATATTGCATGTGTCCAGCAATGCATTTCCTCCAACCAGACTGCATCCATGTGTATGAACTCATCAATGGATTAAACTGTTGATGGAGTTAGCACCCTACAGAGAAAAGTTAGCACCAATAGAGAATTCTGTTGTGAGTACATATCACAAATTGCTATTTATTCATCTGTCAATGGAAATTTGGGTCATTTGAAACTATTATCTGTGTGAGAAATAGTGCCTGAAACATGGATGTGCAAATATGTCTTGAGACCCTGCTTTCCAATCCTTTTTTTTTTTTTTTGTCAGTTGTGGGGCTTGAACTCTGGGCCTAGGCACTATCCTTCAGGTCTTCAGCTCAAGGCAAGTGCTCTACCATTTGAGCCACAGCTCTACTTCTTGTTTTCTGGTAGCTAATTGGAGATAAGAGTCTCATGGACTTAACTGCCAGGGCTGGCTTTGAACCATGATGCTCAGGATTATAGGTGTGAGCCACCAGTGCCTGGCTCTTTCCGATCTTTTGAGTATAAATAGTCAGAAGTAGGATTGCAGAAATAAAACTCTACCCATTAAATAGCAACTATCCTTAGCTTTCTTTCTCCAGGCCCTGGTAACCATTACCTTACTATCTATCAGGAGAAATTTGACTATTTTAGATATCTCCTATGAGTGGAATTATATAGCATTTGTCCTTTTGTAACTGACTTGTTACATTTAGCATGATTTATATTTCCTGCCTTAAATTCTCAGGTACTGACATTACACTACCATAACTGGCCTTAGCATTGCAATCTTTTAACAGCAGTAAACATTTGAAGGGTTAACCAACATTGAAATATTAATATATTATCTACAAAAATATCCAACCCTATTTATTTTGTTAACAGTAATGCACATTTTAATTTTAAAATGAACATTTGCTCTGAGAAAAGTGTAGAATCATTTTCTGAAACGAATGAAGACAGGTAGCTCTGGTTGGCTCCAGGTTTTGCTGTAAGTTAATTGAACTTATTCTTAAGTTTAACTTATACACACAATGGAGAGAAGATTCTCTAATATTTTAAATGACCTCAAAGCAGAAAATCTTTCTTCTCAAAGGGCCTCTCAGAATAATAGCGCTTACATTCATCTACTCCTTAATAATTGTGAAGTGTTTCACAAGCAAAGTTACTCACTATCTTCATATCTAAGAAATACCTCAGAAGCACATAAAAATAATTTTTAAAAATAATTTTGAAAAGAGAAAGCAGAAAGCTGCTCCAGGAAGGATGGTCTGATATGTCACGCTATATATTTTGATGTTATAATACAGGAAAAATAGTTTCTAATTTCTTTCCTATTAAACTATTGCTATAAATTGATAAACTAAATTATTTCCTGTTATGCATTTATATATAATGTAAATTAGCACTTTAAAATTTATAGACAAAGGGTTAGTTTTCCTTTTCCTGAGTCACATATAGCAAAATAAATATCCATGTAAATTGAAGTGTCCTAAGTTTGCAATATGAATCTATGCTTGTATGCAAATGTTTTATGTAAATTTGAGTGGTTTTTCTGGGAAACAAATGGTGAAATACTTCATGTACAATGCTTATAACTCTTCATATATTTTAGTTAACCTTCCAGAGTATTTAAGTTCAAGAGACCCATCTTGAAATAGCTACGGAGGTGAAAATATTTGATTTGCTTTATTTAAATATATCCATTCAAAATGTGTAACTGTCTGCATTCTCTACTAAGATTATTTCAGAATCATAGTCAAGAAGTTAAAGAGTGATACATTTACAAGGACAAATTAAATGAGATTAGAGATGATTTATTTCTGGATGTTTCAACTGTTATTCTGACCAGTTTTTGTTATGAATTTTGATTACCTCACTCAATGAGACTATGAGATATTCATTAATTTTTAGAGAAACTTAAGCCATTGGATCTGTTCTAAATATGGAATAAACTTCCAAGTGTGGTAGTTTTTCACCTTTTGTGAGGACTGTGGTTTATGTGCTAAAAGATTGGTTCCCAATGTTATAGGTAATGTTGAGGTACTGAAATCTGGGAGAAGGGAGGCCTGGTAGGAAATAGTTATATCTTTGCTTACATTAACCAATTAATGCTGTAACAGGAGAATAGGTTGTTATTATTGTCCTTTTTGTTTTTCAGTTGTGATGGGATTGAACTAAGGATATTATGCTTGCTAGGCAGGTGCTATACCAATTGAGCCATTCCTTCATTATGAGAGAAAGTTGTTATGAGAAGAAAGTGTTCTATGCATTTGGTTCTTCTCTATGCTGTTGGCCCTTCATATTTTCTCTGCCTTGTTGTGATACAGAAAGAGGCTAATCCCTTATTTGGATACTCAGTACACATAAGCTGAACAAACTTCTTTGTAAAATAAAATACCCAGTCTCAGGTATTATAGAACACAAAGCATACTAAGGTAGAAATTAAGCAAGGATGGAATCTACAATTATAGTAAGCCTGTTAAAGGATGCTGAAGTATGTGATGGGTTTATTTATATTATAGAGAATGGATTAGAGCTGGTCATGATGACCCAGAAGATCAAATGATTCTTATACTTTTTTAAACCTCAAATCACATGCAATGAAGCTTTTGAAAAGTTCCTTCTTATGTATAAGCTTATTTCATTCTTATACTATTATCTAAAAAATATGAAGTTGTACATAGTGATGCATGCCCAGCATTTAAGGGGCATAAGAAGGAGGATTAAGTTTCATGTCAATTTGGTCTTGATAGTGAGATCCTGTCTCAAAAAAATCAACAAGCTGGTTTCACTGGTGTCTCCTATGTAAAAGTATGAAACTGTAGGCTATTAATTGTATGTCAATTTTACCACAATAAAGCTGTTTTACAGGAGAAGGGGAGAGGAGAGGAAAGGAGGGGAGGAGAGGGGAGGAGAGAGGAAGGGGGGGAAGAGATATCCTCAAAGGAACACAGAAAGGGATGCCCCTTGAATTGAGATTTCTTAACTGCGTTCCAGGGAATTAAGAGGTCATGGCCACCAGAGTCTGCTATAGTTTGGAACTGCCAGACTCTAGAAATGGTTCTCAGTTTGGTGGTGGAACCTTTAAGAGATGCAGCCTAGTAAGAAGTATTAAGGATATTGAGAATGTGCTTTTGGAGGGGATAGTGAGGCCCAGCCTCTTCTTCTTCCTCTCTTTTCTCTGACCCTGAGGTGTAGGTTTTGCTCTATGATGTGCTCCTATTCTGTTGTGCTGCCTCAACCCAGGCCCAAAGCATAGGGGTCAAATGACCATGGATTAGAACCACTAAAATGCTCACCTAAAATAAAACTTTTGTTTTTATAAAAAAAATCAACAAGCAAGCCCATAAAACAACACAACACAAAACAAAAAACCCCACCAGAAAACAACACAAAAATACACAAAACAACTCTGTGATAAACTGATAGCAACTAAGAAATTGAACTTAGATACATTTTGAGTTCTACTAATTTTTAGTTGTTGTTTTATCTCATATGGATGTGGTACAATTTATGATAGTTTAAAATACTGAAAATAAAACTTTCTTGTAAATAGATTGCATAGATAGCCATTTTTTTGTGGACTTAATGACAAAGATTTTTAATATACTACCAAATGCTACGATTTATTTTTAAAGAAAAGCAAAAGGTATAAAATTAAAAGAAAACAATCAATGCTTAAAAATAAGTTGGCTAGGGTTGTTCTGTGTGTAGAGTCAGATTTAGTTTTGAATCTTTGTTGTTGTTGTTGTTGTTTGGGTGGCTTGATCTGGGCCTGGGCATTTATTTATTTATTCATTTTGGTCGTGGGGTTTGACCTCTGGGCATGGGTGCTGTCCCTCAGCTCTTCAGCTCAAGGCTAGAACTCTACCACTTGAGCCATAGTGCCACTTCTGGTTTTCTGGTGGTTATTTGGAGTTAAGAATCTCATGGACTTTCCTGCCCCAGCTGGTTTTGAACCCTCTCCTCAGATCTCAGCCTCCTGAGTAGCTAGGATTACAGGCATGGCCTAGTTTGAATCTTAATTTGCCATTTTCTAGGTGCATAAATTTTTGTATATTTATCCTTATCACAGATTTTTATTTTATTGTATTGTATTGTAAAGATGCTATACAGAGGGGTTACGGTTACAAATAAGGTAATGAGTACATTTGTTGTTGAGCATTGTTACCTGCTCCACTGTTTTTCTCTTACCATCCCTTCCCTTATCCATCTCCTCCCCCAAGTTGTAAAGTTAAGTCACAATTTTATTACCTGTAAAATAGGACACGAAACCTACTGTAGAGCTTTTCTGAGCATACAATGTGACTAAGCATGAGGGATTCAGCACATTGTCTTGTAAATACTGGTTATTGATAGAATTATGCTTATCAGCCTATAATATGTCACTTGATATAATTTAATAAAGAGATAATAATATATAAATGTGGAGCTAAGAACAGTTGCCCAAAAGGTCTCACTTCATTGACTTCCCCTGAAATTCTACAAAAAGATGTGAGTAGCCATCAATTTCTCATTCCTTCCAAAAAAAAAATAACAAGTAGATTAAAGATATAAGGATAATGATGGCCACTTTTGACTTTTTCCTAGATGGGCTGGAGCAGAGGCAGCATCTGTGCCAGGAAATTGCTATTTCTGTATTTAGGAGTTTAGCTTGTGTAGGGGTTTAGCTGGTACAACAAAAAAAGGAAGTGTTTTTAAATTCATGAGCCTGGTGTTCCTGTGTGACTAAATATATTGTTTACTAATGACATTAAGTGTAGGGTAGCTCATTTAAAAACATTGGTCTATTATATAAAGTGAGTCTTATTTAAAATAAGACCATGTATTTTATTTAATCCGAAAATTAATGTTCCTGAAGCAAATGCAAACCCATTTTAGTGGTTTCTATACAATTCTAATAAAAAAAAAGTCTGGCAGAAATGATCAGCAATTACTTACTGTTAAGTCTATTTTACTTGTACTGAATAGAGATTTTTAAAGATTTTTTAATTTAAGGAATATATACTAGTAGGAACCCAGAATCATAATCTTCATAGAGAGTAATGGTTTATTGACTACAATTCATATACCCTGTGATGAGGAGTGAATACCTACCTTGTTTTAACATAAGAAAACAATAAGCAGTGGTAGTTTGCTTGAAAAGAAACTGATGTCTGTTATAACACACACACACACACACACACACACACACACACACACATACACACACTCACGCACACAAAAGAAAGCTCAAGTTATGAAAGAAAAGGAGGTCTAAAGTAGCAAATGTTTTCAAGATGAAAAATAAAATCAATCACTACTTGCAGCTGTTAATTTTCAGCCTTACCTCTGATATCAAATTTTCTGATTATTTATATATGTAATGTAAAAAGCAAATTGATGCAAGTAAAACAAAGAGCAGGAAAAATCAATTATTTCTTCATATATCATGAGAATACCTTTTAAAGCTTGCAACCTTAACTAATAACACACTCAGAAAGCACACTCTTCATAGTGGGTGTAAAAATGGCCTAATTTGAAAGACAATGCATCTGGCATGCATACCCAGTAGGTTGTATTCAGCACTCTTGAGGTTTCAAGTTAGCATAATGAAATATTGTCCGATTCCTTGTAGACTAAATTTTTCTTTATCTCCTTAAATCAAAAGCCTAATCATATTTTGCCCAACTCTGCCTGCATCTAAATTTGAAGTTGTGTTGTTTGTAGGTGGACTGCTTGGATGCCACTTACTTTCTACATTTACTTTCCTTTGCAAATCTTTTTGAATTAGTCTTTAGCCATCACAAAGGCATGTTTTTTTTTTTTTATTCAGGTACCAGGAAGGTATCTATTTGTGATAGTCTTTGCAGGATTGAAGTTTGAACTCACAGCCTTTGAAGGCTAGGCAAGAGCCAAGCCCCTTCTCTTGCTTTTAAGGACCTGGAGCACTGTCCCTGTGTTCTTTTGCTGAATGCTAGGCTCTGCCACTTAAAGTCACAGCTCTACTTCTGGTTTTTTGATGATTAATGGAGATAAAGAGTCTCAAGGCCTTTCTTGCCTGGGCTGGCTTTGAACTATGTTCCTCATATCTCAGTTTCCTGAGTAGCTAGGATTATAGGTGTGAGTCATTAGTATCAAGCCCCACAATTCTTCATGCCCATTTTCTGTTACTGCTCCTAACTTCAAGAGAAATCAGTATTTCAGATTCAATAGTCATTAATTAGTGTTGTTTATTTTATTTATTTTATTTTTTATTTTTTGTCGGTCGTGGGGCTTGAACTCTGGGTCTGGGCACTGTCCCTTCAGCTCAAGGCTAGTGCTCTACCACTTGAGCTACAGCACCACTTCCGGTTTTCTGGTGGTTTATTGGAGAAAAGAGTTTCACAGACTTTCCTGCCTGGGCTGACTTTGAACCGGGATCATCAGATCTCAGCCTCCTGAGTAGCTAGGATTACAGGCGTGAGCCACCGGCGCCCAGCTTTACTGTTGTTTATATTAGGGAATTTCATATGAATGAAATAGTACAGTATGTGATTTTGGGTTTGGTAATTTGTTTATTCTTCTTGTTGTATAATATTCAGTTATGTGAACAGAATACTAGATACATCTTTAAGAGGAAAATCTTCTTTCTTCTGATGGCTTTTGGATATAAGGAGCTACTAATATTGAAACTGAAATACACCTAAGGTGATAGTAATTACCTTTAGCTTTGATGAGCAGATCAGATAATCAGCAAGTATTTATTGAGCTTCTCTTTGGAGTACCAACTAACCCATCTATTTGGCACCATTCTTACTCATTTATGCACTGACTGTCTGACTAGAAGGTAAGGGGAGAAAAACAACCTTGTGATGAATTGCTACTGATTGAATTATTTGTACTATGTACCACAAAATAATAATTCAATGCATAAATAAAGTGGACTGTGGAATATCCTTTCATGAATCAAGGCTTAAGTGATTTTTTATTTTTGGTATGAGTAGTGAATGCTACCTCTAGCTAATTCCCAGCAAATATTTATAATAAATAATATAATTATATTATCAAAATATGTTATATCGCATTAAATAAGAAACTATAATTACTGTACACTAATATATAATAATTATATATTATTTTTAGGAAAGTAATTAATAATGGAAACATTTAAGGGGATGTCTCGGCAAGGAGACATATAATTAATTTCACTATTTTAGGAATTAATAGAAGTCATCTTGTTCACTGGGTCTACATTATATATCATATAATTGGAATAATTTGTATATGCTCTTGGTCTTGAGAGCAAACCAATAGTAAGTTTTTGAAAATTGAAGCACTGATTTTCTTTAAAATGTCATCTCTCTAAACACTGAAGTTTGTCTCAGACCTTGTCATAAGTTGTCATTTTTTTTTCCAATATACTTCTATGATTCAGAACCAAATAACATTTTGGAGGTCCAATTTCTTTTCCTGAATCCTATTGAGATAATCCTCTCTTTTTTGCATGTTTATTTAAAGTGCTATAAGACTTGTAGAAACTTGAAATAAGTATCAGAAAGGAAAGAATTCAGAAATACCTTAGAGGCCAGAAAAGAAAATCTCTCTTTTCACTCTTCTCTTTCTTTCTTCTCTTTTTCTTTCCCCTCTCCATACCTTTTGTTTCCTGGGCTCAAATCCAGGTTTCTTACATATGCTATGCAAATGCTCTACCACGGAGCTACATCTGCAGCCTATGAAAAAATTATTTGCTTTCAACTTTTTTTTACTGACTTTTGTTTAGTCTAATACCAACAGTAACAACAACCATCAGATGTGATATACTGAGCATTACCATGTACCAAGGACGAGGTTTATCATTGCATATGAGCTATTTCTATTCTTTGTAACAAGAGTATAAGGTAGTCTAATTCTAATAGTGATTAAAACAATGATTTGTTCTGGTTTACAAATGCACTGGATGAAAGGCTTAGAGAAGTTAACTTTTATTATCATCTAGCTAGTAAGAAATGCAAGGCAAGATTCAAATTCATTTTCTTTTCTTTGTCTGGCTCAAGATTTCTTTTATATAAAGAAAATTAAGTTTATATTGCTATAGATTTTACACAAATAGAAGTATGAGCTCTATGATATAGTTCCATTAATTCTAATAAATTTAAAAAGAAATGTTAGTAAATAATGCTGTATTAAAAGTCTCTTGAGGTGATAGCTCATGCCTGCAATTCAAACTACTCGGGAGACTGAGATCTGAGGATCACAGTTTGAAGTCAACTCAGGCAGGAAAGTCTGTGACTCTTAGTTCCAATTAACCAGTAAAACCTCACGGCTCCATTTCTGTTTTTTTTTTTGTGTGTGTGGGGCTTCATTGGAGATAAGAGTCTTGCAGACTTTTTTGCCCTGCTTGGCTTTGAACTGTTATCCTCAGATCTCAGCCTCCTGAGTAGCTAGGATTACAGGTGTGAACCACCATTACCTAGCTAGAATTTTTGTTTTAAACTCATGTTCATTACAAGCTTTGTCTTTGCTATGCTGCAATCTGACTATTATACATGATAGAAGTTATTCAAACTAGTGATCATCTCACTTCATTCAAACCAGTGAGCAAAAGGAATTCAGCCTCCGAGTCTTGCCCTGCTATAAACAGCAGTGTGGAAAACAGTACAGAGAACAAACTGTTCATTTGGTACTGAAGTTATTTTGTTCTGTTTCTCTGTGATATGCTCTAATTTTATTACCACAAGCAAGCAAAAGAAAGGCATAGAGCTAGGAAGTGGGGTACAGGCCATATCCTGAATTGGCTTTTAATTGTGATGTGTTCTCATCCCATTTGTACATTGAAGCTGGCTATTCTGAAATTAAATTTCCTTGGCATATCTAGGCTATCATTTCCTTTTGTTTTATGATGCTTATCTTCATTCTGTGGCATGACTTGATTCAGATCTAGCTGGTCATTCTGTCATTCCAGTGGGTGAAGCTGGTCCTCAATGAGATTGTGTTATGTGTAGGAAGTCACATTCTTATTAGCCGAATACTGAATGTCTAGCTCTATCATTAATTTGTCCTCAGTTCTCATCCCAGCCTGGGATGATTGTGGAAATGAATATTGTTACACTAATGTACAGAATAAAAATGCATTTTAAGAAAAATACACTGTTCCTATTTAACCTAATTTAAAAACTATTATACCTTAATTCTTCATTGTCTTCACTGGCTTCACAAAGGAAGATCCACTATTCTTATAATAGACAAGGGGAGGAGGGAGAATGTTGTAGCAGGTGGCTGGTAAAGTGCATTATATACATTAATCAGAAAGTTGAAATGAACTACCTTTTTATAACTGATACTAGTAAAAAATAATGATGTAGGAAAAGATTTTTGATATAATTTTACTCTGAATTCCTTAGATGAGGGGTTTTGGGTTGAAGGTCATTTGGAACAAGTTGTACTTGTACCAAGGTTATATGTTATAGTTGGAAGTAGTATTATGTGGTAGTTCAAAGGACAGGCTCTAGAATCAGACCATTAGTTTAAATATCATTAGCTGTGTGAACATGAAAAATTATTAGAACTTCCAATTTGCATAAAAGAATGGTAATATTACTTGTTAGTGGGAATATTGTAAGGAATAGGATAATACATTCAAGATACTAAGTATATCGCCTTAATTCCTCACTTACAAAGTTGTGACATAAGAGAATGTTATTGATTTAGACACTTAACCTTTTAAGGTAATAGATAACCAAAAAAATGACATCTTGCTTTATGTGCAGTAATTCTGCTCTCATATTTATTCTGCATGCTGTCTGATAATGTGTTACAGATATCTATGGGAAAAATGTTATGGACACACCTAGATCTTTGGTGGGATACTAGTTTAAATATTAACAATAAAACAGGATTGACTTCCATTGTAAGATAATTGGGAAATATAAATTTACTACTTATGAAAGAAGTATATTGATTACTATAATTGCTCTAAGTAAAATCATGGAGGTAGAAAACAAATGAGATGTGTTTATGGGTTTTGAAATAATAAAAAAATACACATATTGATCTCTACTCTCTGTTCCTGGCCTAGTGCTCATAAAATCTTAGTAATTTCTTGACAGGGGTGCTAGGAACATCTTCATTGTAATGAGGTAACTCTTGGGGGCCCGGATAGCTTTAGGATGGGAGTTGGTTACAAACAGAGCGAAGCGTGTAATTAAGTGACAATCCCCCCAACTTCCAGGGAGGTTGAAAGTTGAATTCATCACCAGTGACCAGTGATACAATCAGTCATGCTTATGCATGAAACCACCAAATTTCCAAAGCACCCAGTCTGGAGGGTTTCAAGATGACCCAGAGAGGGCATGGAAGCATGTTATCCTTTCTGTCATACTTTGTCCCATGTATCTCTCCCATCTCTCTGTTCATCTGTATTCATTGTAAGGTTCTTCATAATAAATCAGAAGATGAAAGCATTTCCCTGAATTCTGTGAGGCATTCTAGCAAATTGATGGAATCTAAGCAGTGGGTCTGGGCACTCTGATAGATAGTCAGTTGGCATCAATAGGAGTAGGTAAGATAACCTTAGGTTTTGGTTTGGCACTGGAATTAAGGGACAGATTTATGAACCTGTATGTCTAAGCAGGTAGCGCCAGAATTGAAGGCAAACCCTAGATATTTTCAATAGCAGCTTTTTGTGGTGCTGGGGCTCCAGTTTGTTAAGCAGGTATTCTATAGATTGTTTGAAAAAAAAAGCATGATAAAAAGCTGGAAAATGTATACGATGTAACCAAAAACCTAAGATAACTTAGTGTAAGCTACATTAATATCAGGCAAGAAGATTTCCAAAATGGAATTATCAGATAAATATAGTCCAGGCTAATAGGTCAATTTAACCAGAAGACATAATAATCGTAAATGTAATAACAGATACTTAAAATAAATGCAGCCAAATTGAGGCAAAGAAAGAATAGACAAGTTGATAATCATAGGTGGTAATTTCAATATATTAGTCTCAGAAATTCATAGAACAAGTAGAAAGAAAATCAGTAAGGATCTAGGTGTTCTAAATGATACCATCTACAAAAGCACCTGGTAGAATTAATAAGTGAATAGAAGTGTCACAGGATGTGAGTTCAACACATCACAATGTATTTATTTAGCATAATTCATCTGGGAAAAAATCCTGATTTGGTTTATAAAAGCATCAGAAGCCTAGAAGTTGGCTGAGACAATAGTGTATCAGAGGCTCTGATGCATCAATCTACTCTTCTACATGGTATAGACTACAAGGGAAAAGAAAAGCCTTTTCAAAAATGGCCCTGTCTTCCTTCTTCGTCTTCGTCGTCGGGCTTGAACTCTGGGCCTGGGCGCTGACCCTCAGCTCTTCAGCTCAAGGTGAGCACTCTACCACTTGAGCCACAGTGCCTCCTCCCGTTTTCTGGTGGTTTATTGGAGATAAGAGTCTCAAGGTCTTTCCTTCCTGGGCTGGCTTTGAATTGTGATCCTCAGATCTCAGTCTCTTGAATAGCTAGGATTACAGGTGTGAGCCACCAGTACCTGACTGGCAAAGATTCTTAATATCATTAAGCATGAAGAGAAAAATGAGAAATTATATTTCATTGTGTGTGTGTGTGTGTGTGTGTGTGTGTGTGTGTGTATGTGTGTGACTGGGGATGGAACTCAGGGCTTCACAAGTATTGTACTTACCACTGAAGTCATGCTCCTAAATCGGATAAAGTAGATTTCAATAAAATTAAGGTTTGACATCAAAAGATGCCAATAATAAAGCAGAAATGGCAAGCTACAGACAGGGAGAAAATGTCCTCTATCTTTTTATGTCTCATTCTTACTGACTCTGGGAGTATATGCATATATATATATATATATATATATATATATATATATATGTATATATCATAAAGGAATTTTGTTAAGAATATATAAAAATCCTTACAAATAAAAAATCACCAAAATCCAACATAAAAACAGAAAAACCCAGATGCTTCAAAAATAATCTATAAATAAATAGTTAATAAGAACATGAGAAACCTTGTTAGTATTAGAAAAATGCACCTATGGATGGGTGAAAATGTTGAAAGAGGTAATAGTGATCAAGACACACTGTATTCATGTACTGCTTTGCTGAATGGTAATTTTTTGTGCAATTACTAAAGATAATAAAAATATTAAAAAAGAAAAAATGGACTTGTAGAAAAGCTACAATAAAAATAAAATTGATTTAATAAAGGCTGGAGGTATGGAACAATTGGTAGAGTGCCTAACTTGGAATCTCAAAGCCCTGAGTCAAACCATAGTATCACAAAAAGTTACTTAATAAAATCAAAACATTTAGAAGCATTTTTTCCCCCCTAGTCCCCAGGCATAAACTTTGGTCTTGGACACTGTCCCTGTGGTTCTTTTGCTCAAAGTGAGCATTCTACCACATGAGCCATAGTACCACTTCCAGCTTTTTTTGAGTAGTTATTGGAGATAAGAGTCTCGTGACTTTTCTGACTGGGTTAGCTTTGAACCGTCATCCTCAAATCTCAGCCTCCTGAGTATCCAGGATTACAGCTATGAGCCACTTGTGCCTGGCTAGAAGCAGGGTTTTTAAGCACTACCTGGATAAGAACCTAACACAGAAAGAAAATGACTAAAAGATGTCAAGCATCTTATAATTCAGAGGCAAATACTATGTGGGATGTCTTAAGTTTGACAACAACAGAACTTCTAGGAGAAACTATATGTTCCCCCAAACAGTATCTGGGTGTCAGGAAGGGTCAGGGCAAGTAGAATAACTGACAGGGATTTTTAAGCATTCTTTTTTTTTTTTTGGCGGTCGTGAGGCTTGAACTCTGGGCTTGGGTGCTGTCCCTGCGCTCTTTAGCTCAAGGCGAGTGCTCTACCGCTTGAGCCACAGAGCCACTTCCGGTCTTCTAGTGGTTTATTGGACATAAGAGTCTCACAGACTTTCCTGCCCCGGCTGGCTTTGAACCGCGATCCTCAGATCTCAGCCTCCTGAATAGCTAGGATTACAGGCGTGAACCACCAGCGCCCAGCTTTTTTTTTTTTTTTAAACTTTTTTTTTTATTGTGAGAATACAATTACATGGGCTACAATTACATGGCCAAGATAACCAGTACATTTATTTTTTTAAATTTTTATTTATTTTTTATTGCAAAAATACTGCCGGCACCCAGCTTTTAAGCATTCTTTTAGATTATATGCCCTTCCCTATCTGAAAACATGTTAGGAAGTTTTTCTTGAATAATCATTTTTTTGTAGGAAAACAAAGATCATTTTAGGAAGGAATAAATAGAAGAAGGTATAAATTATGGAGTGTATGGTATAAAAAGAGAACCCGGAGACTGTATTCACATGAATAAAACAATTTAATTGCTCTGTCTTTGCCTTAAATGTCCTCTCGTCCACTCCCAAGTGAATGCCAGTTCTCAGCAGAGTTGGGAAGGGGCTGGGTTGTGTAAGTCAACAAATTTGTTTCTTTTTTCTTTGGGCCAGCACTAGGACTTGAACTCGAGGCTTTAGCTCTTGGTTGTCCTTTTCATTCTAGACTAGTGCCTTACCACGTAAGTCACAGCTCCGCTTCCCTTCGCATTGATCCTTTTTTAACTTTGGAAGAGGAGCTGGAAGAATAGATACGTGAGCAAATTAGTATGTCCATAAATTTATTTCAGATGGTGCCACTGGCATTTATGAATCCGAGAGAGAGAGAGAGAGAGAGAGAGAGAGAGAGAGAGAGAGAATGTTGTGTACTTAACTTCTCAGAAGTGTTAACATAAGACAGAGCTTTATTCCTAGAAAGGTGATGGAGAAAACAGGTCAAAAATATCCATTTGGGATATTTTTGGTAGAGAGTGCATATATATATATATATATATATATATTTAACTATATATTTTTTATTTTGAAGATACTGTACAGAGGGGTTACAGTTACATGAGCAAGGCAACGAGCTCATTTCCTATGGAGCATTGTTACCCCTCCTTTGTTTTTCCCCTACCATCCCTTCCTTCCCACTTCTGCAACTCTTCCCCCCCCAACCTCTGCAAAGTTGTAAAATTCTTATAATATTGTTCTTTTTAATGTACTCGTCATGTGTTATGTGATTTTTTTTTTGTTTCTTTGAATGTTCTTCCTTCATGGTACAGTGTTGTTACTGTATTTGATTCCGATTTCTTGCATCTTGTATATACATTTTTCTAATTTGGGGAGGGGAAGGAAAATAACAAAATGCTGAAGTAAGGATACAGGATGACCCATTGTAACAATGTAACCCATTGTAACATATCTTTTTGAACAATGTCACCCCTTCCCCCTCTCTCTCTCCCAGTTTTTCCCTCCTGTTTCCCTACACCTCAAGTGGTATAATTCATTTTCAACATAGTGTCTGGTGAGTACCGCTGCTGTATTATAGTCCTCCAAACAGATTAAATACACAAAAAGAAAAAAAAAAACAGCAATAAAGAAAAAAACCCTCTTGTTCTTTTAGGCATTCACACACAGTGAGACCAAAGGAGGATATTCTTAGAAGAGGAACAAAAAGGTGCAATACCTATGTGCATGTGATCAGAAAAAATAATGTGTATTGAACTCTAGGAAATTGGAAACAAGAAGTATGTTTTTGCCTTGCTTTTCTTAGTGCCTCTAACTTGGAAAGAGGCCCACCCTCTATTGATAGTTTTTTAAACAACAAACAGGGGCATCAATTGGAGATCTTTGTCACTTTGTACCTGAGAGGGAGAAACGAAGGGGAATTGGTAGGATCCTATCTTCTGTTACCAGAGAATCTGATCTTTTATCTGTTTTCTTTCATGGTCTTGTATGTAAAATTTCATTTGGAAACAATTTCTGTGTGGCTGTGTATTGTAGCAAAGAAAATCTCTTGTACCTTTACTTTGGAAGTTAACTGTTAATTCACGGTGACTTGATTTCTTCTCTATAAAAATGGGAAATTGGGAGAAAATGAGGGAGGGGGTAATAATGTTTGACAAAAAATATACTCATTACTTATGTAACTGTAACCCTTCTGTATATCACCCGTACAAAAAAATTAATAAATAACAAATTAAAAAGATTCTTATTTAAAAAGTTTGTAATTATGGCTAACTTAAATACGTTAAGTGAGTATTAAATATAATAGTTGAGAATTGAAGGTTTTAGTGGTATAGCTGCTGTCACATTGACTTCGACAGTAGTAAAAATTTGGAGAAGTATCTTGCAACTGTAAATCAAGACAGAGTACAATAATGACTGTATATATCATAGAGAAGGAAAATATCCACTGCAATAATTATTTATATTTAAGTTGAAACCTCATTTATAATATACGTTTCAATTTTTTGTGACCAAGAATCATGCAGTGATTTAGAAAATAGTTTCTTAACTCATCTAAATATTTATATATACTAAGTATTTTATATCAGCTACACAAATGTGAAGGACATTTATGCTAACATTTATTAGGTAAACTACAAATTAAAAATAAAAGGTGGAAAATGTCAATAAATGGGAAAATTTAGAATGGGTGTACTATTTTTTGACTGTACTTTTTAAAATAAGTTTTTATTGTGAAAATACTGTACAGAGGGATTACAGTTACATGAGCAAGGTAATGAGTACATTTCTTATCAAACATTGTTGCCTCCTCCTTTGTTTTTTGAGAGTACATTTGTACTGTTTTTTGACTGTACTATTTTTTGAGAGTTCATTTGTAATACATGCATATCTGCTTCCAGTAATTACTTTCAAATAAAACTTTTGTACAACTTAAAGTCTGATTTTGTTTGCAAGAAACCTATGTAAGTTAAAATCCCTGTCCAATACTAAATAAATGAATGTTAAAGATCTTAAAGTAGGGGGCTGGGAAGGTGGCTCAGTGGTAGAGTGCTTGCCTTGCATGCCAGAGGCCCTGGGTTCGATTCCTCAGCACCACATAAGCAAAAAGA
>NW_012267269.1:8842839-8854039 GCF_000151885.1 Dipodomys ordii
GGCTTACTTCACTTAATATAATTTTTTCCAAGTTTTTCCATTTCCTAACAAATGGGGCAATGTCATTCATTCTGATGGAGGCATAGAATTCCATTGTGATACTTAATATTTTTATTTTTATTTTTTTTTGTCAGCCGTGGGGTTTGAACTCTGGGCCTAGGCACTGTCCCTTGAGCTCTTCAGCTCAAGGCTAGCACTCTACCACTTGAGCCACAGCACCACTTCCAATACTTAATATTTTAAACAAGATTAATTTCTGGCATTTTACTAATAGACTGAGCAAGTCTCATTTTACATAGTTGTTATGCAACCTTCTTTTTAATTAACATTTTTCATACCAGTACTGGGGCTTGAACTCACGACCTGAGAACTGTCCCTGAACGTTTCTTATTTAAGGCTAGCACTCTACCACTTTTGCCATAATTCCCCTTTCAGCTTTTTGATGGTTAATTGGAGAGAAGAATCTCAACAAATATTTGCCCAGACTGGCTTTAAATCACAATCTTCAGATCTCAGACTCCTAAGTAAATACAATTACAGGCGTGAAGCATCAACACTTCACGTGTGTGTGTGTGTGTGTGTGTGTGTGTGTGTGTGTTTTGATGAGCTTAAATGTAATATTTGGAGTTAAATTGAGTTTCTATGGTGCTCATGAAGATGAGTTGTTATTTCTACGTAGACCTAACTTTCCAATATGGTGAATAAGTGATCATAAACACAGTTACACAAATAGGTCACTCTTACACTACTGAAATGCAAAGAAAGTACTTGAAGAAAATTTTTGTTTATATATGTAATATATACATACATAAACATATTTTATACTGCAAAAGTCAAGTAAATAGTAAACATTCATCTTTCTTAACCATTGTATGTATAAGCAGTTCCTAGTCCCACTCACTCATTCAAGAGTTGTATTAAATTGGTTATAACAGACTATGAAAAAATAAAAATAGGTAGCTAGTTATCTCTCTGTCAAGAGCAGGAAGCTCCAGCCACACTGATTAATAGTTTGTATTGGTCATATTCTAAGTGACGGGAGCAAGGAGAGTAGTGTCTTTTCACAAATTTCTGAAAGTAAAATAATATGTTAAAAACCACAAAAAGCAATAGTTTAGAAGAGAAAGAAGAGGAAGAAACTTTATCCACTTACACCTTTTACTGACAATCAGTAGTGGGTCTTAGCATCAGTAGGTACAATTATTTCTTTATTTTCACAGAACATGACACTATTTTCCCCCTAGGAAGGCTTGGAGCTAGGTGTTTCTGGGTGAGATGGGATGGGAGGAAGAAGACAAAGGAGCCTATCATGAATCTATTAGCTATAATGAACAGGTACTAAGAAGCACACACTGGCATATAACATAAATTACAATCTAAATGAGATATTCATATTTACATAAGCAGTACCTCAGGCACTCTAAGCTAAGTTCATGGGAAGAAAGTCTTCCAAATGCCATTCATACCACCAGGGATAATTGCAGGACTGGAAGCATCCATGCCATTGCTAGGAAGCCTGTATTGGGGTTTTAATTTTCAGTTTGACTTACATGCTGTTGTTGTATCATGAAGCCTCCAGTTGCAGTTTTGCAGCCTGGTTTTTCTTGGCTTATTTTAGAATCACAGAAAGAGTAAGCTTGCAAATCTTTTAATAAGGCAATTACATTCAGACAAAGATTAGATCTCAGTGGCACAATAGATCTTTGCTATATTATTCAGTATCTTTTTGATATTTCACTGTCACTAGACAAAGCTGTGAATAGTAATGTGACAAGTCTATTCAGAAGACAACAATGAGGGTTTCCTTAATTGTGTTCACTTGTATGCCACACAAACCCTCACTTAATTTTTTTTGGCCTGTTTTGAAAAAGCGGAAAGAAAATACCATTTAGAGTCACAAAAAACACGGCTGAATTTATCCTTGAAATCTGCATTTTGTATTTGTAAAATGAAAATGTTGAGATATTCAATCATTTAATTTTTTATTTGGTAAAGATATCTCATGATTCAAAAATGTCAGTCTTAATATAGAAATAAATTACTTGGTATGAAAAAAGAACAAGAATTCATCAGAATCTAAAGATTTGTTTAAAAATATGTGCTTTGGATGATGGGTTATGGATATGAAAAAACACATGTTGATTTCTAATGCTTGCTAATGAAAAGAAACTTTAGGCAAGTAAAATTATTTTGCCCAATATTCCCCTCCCCTCAGCTTAAAAATTAAAAACAAATATTCTAATGGAAACTTAAGATGTGTGGTCAATCTTAGAAAATGGAATTATGTGTATGAGCTTATTTGGGAAAAGGAAATCATGTTCATAAAACTTATGTTATTTTTATTAATTAGTATTTGTAAATGAAATAAAATTGGTATAAGGGCACTTAGTCCCCAGTTTTGGGATGTCTTTACTCATCTGCTCCAATCTCTGGTTCTGATAGCTCCAAAGCTATCAAAGTAAGCAAAGCATGAACAAAACCTCCAAATACTTTTTTTTTTTTTTGTATGTATGTGTGTTGGTTCTGGGGGTTGAACTCAAGGCCTGGCCTCTGTCCCTAAGGTTTTTTTCTTGCTAACGATTTTCATTCTGCCTCTTGAGCCACAGTTCTATTCTTGGCTTTTTGGTGGTTAGTCAGAGTCTCACAGACTTTACTGCCTAGGCTGGCTTTGAACTGTGAACCTCAGATCTCAGCCTCCTAGGTAGCTAGGATTACAGGTATGAGCCATTGGTGCCTGGCTCCAAGTAATGTTTTTATTTCACAGTTTTACTTAATCTCTTTGCATCCATTTTCTTTTGAGTAAAACAGAGGTGTTTGGTGAATGGGCAGAATAGAAAAATGATGATAGTTTCCTTTATGTTTTGTTGTAGTGGTTTCAATCTTTACATTAAGGTCTCTGATCTATTTAGATTTTTTTAAAATTTTATTTTATTGTAAAGATGCTGTACAGAGAGGTTACAGTAAGGTAATGAGTACATTTCTTGTTGAACATTGTTACCCCATCTCTGGTGGGATCTGTGGGATGGAGAGAGGGAAGGAAAAGATCAATGAATGAGTTTTTCATTAATTGTTATGCTGTCTGTACATTATATATTTCTACATGCATATTGATAGGAGAAAGGGAGGAGGGAATGGAAATACAAAGGAGGGCGTGATATGGTTCAACATATATTGTACCTAGGAATGAGATTATCACAACAAACTGTCTGTGTGTCAATGTAAGAATAGTTCAGAGTAAGAACTGATGATAAAATACCTGCAAGTATAAAAGCCTTACAAAGGTCCCCAAACACAATAAATACAGAAGATGCAGGAAGGCCCTGCCATCATAGGAAATCATGGAAAGAAGTAAGAATGAGATGAAGATTTGACACTAATAGTTACTCTTCAAAAGGTCTCTAGAGAGAAATAAAAGCGATCCCTGAAAAGAAATTTAATGACAGTAAACAGTTGTTAAATAGTATGGCAAAACAGAACTTTCTTAATTAGCCAAAAAATTCTGGGCAATACTTATTGTGTTTGTAGACCTACAGATTTGACATTCCTGGTAGAAGCAATTGATAGAGCTTTCTGGTTACTGAAAAGCATTTCAAGGCTTTTTGGTCTTTTGCACAAAAGTAAAGAGAACACTCCAGAGCTTATGTAGTGAGGCAGAGATGAATGAAGTTATCCTATATAATTGAATTGTTTTCATATATGATAATCTGGTGACCTATTAAACTTTGATATTGCTATAGTGACCGGTATTTTTCTGTAGTTACCAGAAGTTGATCATTTGATGGTTATAGTTGAAGCTTGAACACAAGAATTATAAAGAAAATAGAGCTGGGCATGGTGGCAAATACCTATAATTCCAGCTACCCAGAAGACAGAGTTTAGAGGATTATCATTTGAGACTAGCTTTAGCAAATGTCAGGGGCTTCTTACCTCAATAAATAAGACAGGGAGAATTCACACCTGCAATTCTAGGTACAACAGAGACAAAGATGTAAGAGCTTGTAGTAGAGGTTAACCAGAGTCAAAAGTAAGATAATTTTTCAAAAAAAAAAAAAAAAGCTGAGAACAAGGTAGAACTCGTCATAGGCTCAAGGGGAAAAGCCTAGGAAGATTCTGAATTCAAACCCCAGTACCACCACTAAAACAAAAAAGAATTAATAAAAAAATGATTGACATATAAGTATACATTCACAACCCTGCTGAAAGTACCTAAAGTAGTGTCAAATCCTTTTAAAGAGACTTTTCTCTGGAAGCGATGTGGTATAATTAGTCAAAAGCAAACTCTAAGGAAGCATAAGTTATTTTGTTGGTGTCCTTAATACGGGTTTGCCACACACATCAATTTTCACACAAAATTTTTGATATTTACCGTAAAAAAAATCTTAAATGTAAGTTTTCAGCATTACATTTTACCTCAACAGATTCTAATGAATAAATAAATTCTTTATTGACTTTGGCTCAAATGGCAAGACTACGTGACCTGGGGAATAACCAAATGTTGGCAGAACAAAAGTGAAAAATCAATCGCCATTGATTATTTAAACTCGGAATTTCAGGGTACTCAAGCAGGATTTATTCTAAGCCAAGCCCCCGGAGGAGCCCTCTTTGATTTGTAAACTGTCTCCAATACTTCACCCTACACAGTTAATTTGCAATCACAACTGCCGTTTTAAAAGAAGGCATCTGGTTTGCCGAGGAGGTTTATGTAGTTTCCTGAGATTTCTTTTTGTTCATATATACTTCAGTGTCTCATCTCCCTACTTCTACTTTTTGTCCTCTTGAATTCCAACCCGCCTCTTCAGATGCTTTGCCTTTATGTGATTTTATCCCCGGACCTGCTAGAAAGATCTTCAGAACTCCAGAACCCCTAGGATGTTGCCTTACTGGCTGGTGGAGGAGGGGAACTGTCTGTGTAATCTTAGCCAAATCAGAATGCGACATCATTCAATTGAAAGCCAACAGGGACTCAATTGGAAAGCAGTGCACTATGCTTTTTGTGTATTGCGCCTGCCTCTCGTGGGGTGGGATGGGGGTAGGGGTCATGCTAAAGAGGCAGCACTTTCAGGAAGAAAAAAAAGCTGGCAGATGTTGGAGGTGATTAAAGGGATGATTAAGAACTGGCACTCAGTCCGTGGAAGGACGCCCCCTCTTCCCCCCCCCCCCCAACTACACTTAGAACTTGGCAGGTCTTAGATATCTGGCTTGACTGGCAAAACTCTGGCAGAACCACTGTGAACTCAAGAGTCTTTTTCCAAGATAGTGGGATGAAATGATAGGCTACTCATTTTGCCAGTACAATATATTATGTTGCAAGTTTAATTTTTATATGAACTCAGTAGAATGCAAAGACAGTTACTTTTGCAAAATGATCAGTGATTATTAAAACACTTTGAACCTCACTCCAGTGGCTCACACTGGTAATCCTAGCTACTCAGCTTGGCAGAGAGCTGAGGATCATAGTTGAAAGCCAGCTCAGGCATGAAAGTCCATGAGACTATTTTCTCTAATTAACCACCAAAAAGCCAGAAGTAGAGGTAGAACATCAGCCTTGAGTAAAAACGTTTAGTGATAGAAAGTATCCAGGCCCTGAGTTCAAGCTCCAGTACGGGCACAACACAAAAACAAAACAAAACAAAACCCCCAAAACACCAATTATTTTTTCTTGCCTTTTGTAACCTTAATTTCATTTTTTAGAAAGGTGATGGACAGAGGGCTTACATTTCTTGTCAAACATTGTTACCCTCTCCCTTGTTTTCTCCCATTTTCCCACCCTCCTGATTCCCCTCCCCACCAAGTGGTAAAGTTCATTTCCAACATAGTGTCCTGTGATTATCACTTCATTGGTTCACCCTTTGTCTTTTGTCTCACCATTTTGTTATTCCCCTTCCCTTTCCCAAATCACATAAACATATATATATATATATATATATATATATATGATACAAGGTACCAAAATCAAAAACTTCTTGGGAGGAGGTTGGGAGGAAGAGATAGTGGAAGAAAAATGAAGGAGTGGGTAACAATGTTCTACAAGAAATGTACTCATTACCTTATTTATGTAACTAACTCCTCTGTACAGCAGCACCTTTACAATCTCTCTCTCTCTCTCTCTCACACACACACACACAACCCAAACCCTCTTGTTTTCACATATTGGAGTTCATTTTTTTTTTTTTTGGCCAGTCCTTGGGCTTGAACTCAGGGCCTGGCAATGTCCCTGGCCTTCTTTTGCTCAAGGCTAGCACTCTACCACCTGAGCCACAGTGCCACTTCTGGCTTTTTCTACTTATGTGGTACTGAGGCATCAAACCCAGGGCTTCATGCATGCTAGGCAAGCAACTCTACCACTAAGCCACATTCCCAGCCCTGTGAGTTAATCTCAGTCTGTGGGCTTTCTATTGATTTTGTTAGCTATGTCCTTTGCCAGGCAGAAGCTCTGCAGTTTAATGCAATCCCATATATTCAACCTTTTTTTGATTTGTTGTGTTGTGTTGATGTGTTGATGTTTATTTAGAAAGGTTCAACCTGTGCTAAGGAACCCTAGCATATCCCCTATCCTCTCCTGTAATATTTTCAGGGTATCTGCTCATACCTTAAAGTCTTTGATCCATTTGGAATTGATTCTGGTGCAGAGTGATATACAAGGGTCTAACTTCAGTTTTCTACACATTTATAGTTAATTCTGCCAGCAACATTTGTTCAAGAGGCTGTCTTTCTTCCATCTGATGATTTTGGCTCCCTATTAAAGATTAGGTGGCTATAGGTCTGTGAGAACATTTCTGGGTCTTCAATTCTATTCCAATGGTCCTCAGGCCTGTTCATGTGCCAGTACCAAGCTGTTTTTGTTTGTTTGTTTTATAACTATGGCTTTATAATAGAGTTTGAAGTTTAATATTGATATTCCTCCAGCACTGTATTTCTTGCTAAGGATTGTTTTCGCTATTCTTGGTCTTCTGTTATTCCATATGAATTTTTGGATTGCTTCTTCTATTTCATTAGAGCATGTTGTTGGGATAATAATGGGTATTGCATTAATTTGTAGACAGCTTTGGGCAGTTATTACCATTTTCATGATGTTAGTCCTCTCAATCCAGGAGCATGGGAGGTTTTTCACTTTTTTTTAAATTTTAGCAATTTATTGTATTTTTATTTTCTTTTTATAAGGTTTTCTATTGTGAAAATACTGTACACAAGGGTTACAATTACATGAACAAAGTAATAAGTACATTTCTTATCAAGCATTGTTGCTTCCTCCTTTGTTTTCCCTTACCATCCCTTCCCTCCCACCTGGTTTTTCCACTTTCTTAAATCTGCTTTAATTTCCTTTTTCAGGTTTTTAAAGTTTTCATCTTGGAACTTCTTCACCTCTTGGTTGATTGCTAGTTTTTTTTTTTTTTTGGCTATTACAAAAGGAATTACTTTTCTGATTTCATCCTTGCTCTTTTCATTGTTTGCATACAGAAAAGCACCGATTTTTTTTGGGGGGGGGGTCCGGTCGTGGGGCCTGAACTTTGGGCCTGGGTGCTGTCCCCCAGCTCTTCAGCTCAAGGCTAGCGCTCTACCACTTGAGCCACAGCGCCACTTCCAGCTTTTATCTTTTTGCTCATGTGGTGCTGAGGAATTGAACCCAGGGCTTCAGGCATGCAAGGCAAGCGCTCTACCACTGAGCCACCTTACCAGCCTCAAGCTACTGATTTTTGTAAGTTAATTGTTTTTTTTTTTTTGGCCAGTCCTGGGGCTTGAACTCAGGACCTGGGCACTGTCCCTGAGCGTCTTTTGCTCAAGGCTAGCACTCTACCACATGATCCACAGTGCCACTTCTGGCCTTTTCTGTTTATGTGGTACTGAGGACTCGAACCTAGAGCTTCATGTATGCTAGGCAAGCAACTCTACCACTAAGCCACATTTCTAGTCCTGTGAGTTAATTTTGTACCCTGCTACTTTGCTAAAGTTTTGGATCAGATGGAGTAACTTAGGAGTGGAGTCTGTGGGGTCTTTAAATACAGGATCATGTCATCTGCAAAAAATGGAGAGTTTTATTTCTTCTTTCCCTATTTGGATCCCATTTGTGTTTGTCTCTTGCCTTTTTGCTCTGGCTAAGAATTCCAATACTATATTGAAAAGGAGTGCAGAGAGCTAGCATCCTTAGCTCATTGATAATATTAGAGGTTTTTAACTTTTGACCATTAAGCATAATGCTAGCTGTAGATTAGTCATATACAGCCTTTATTATATTGAGGAATGTTCCATGGATTCCTAGTTTCTTGAGAGCTTTCATCATAAAAGGGTGTTGGATCTTGTCAAATGCTTTTTCTGCATCTATTGAGATTATCATGTGATTCATGTCCTTGCTCCAATTGATGTGTTGAATTACATTAACTGATACATAGATTGAACCAGCTTTGCATCCTTGGAATGAATCCTGTTTGGTTGTTGAAGTCTGTTGGCCAGAATTTTGTTGTGAAGTTTTGTATCGATTTTTATTAAAGAAATGGGTCTTTAGTTCTCTTTCTTTGATTGGTCACTGTCTGGTTTTGGGATGAGGGAAATGCTGGCCTCATAGAAGGAGTTTGGTAGTGAACTTTCATTTTCAATTTCATTGAAGACTAGGAGGAGTATTGGTGTGAGTTCTGCTTTGAAGGCCTTGTAGAATTCATCTGTGTATCGATCTGGTCCTGGACTTTTCTTTGCTGTTTCTCTTTCAATGCTTCATATGGGTCTGTTAAATTAGTTTAAATCGTCTTGGTTTAGTTTGGGTATATCAATATTTGCTAGAAATTCTATTTCTTCCAGATTCTCAAACTTGTTAGCATAAAGGTTTGCAAAATATTCCCTTATAATGTTTTGAATCTTGCTTGTTTTGTTGTGATTTTTCCCATTCTCTGATTTTATTTGGGTATGTTCTGTTTTTTTTTTTTTGGTCAGATTTGCTAAGGGTCTGTCAATTTGGTTAATTTTTTCAAAGAACCAACTCTATTTTACTGATCCTTGGTGTTTTTGGACTTTAATTCATTTGATTCTGATTTAATTATTTGTTTCCCCTTATTTGATTGGGGTTTGTCCTCTTGCTCATTCTCGAGGAGCTTAAGGTGCATCTTTAAATTGTTGGTTTGAGATTTATCCAATTTGTTGATGTAGGAACTCAGAGCTATAAATTTTCCTCTGAGTACTGCCTTTGCTGTATCCTAGAGCAGCTGGTATTTTGTATGTTCATTTTTGTTAAATACCATGAACATTTGAATTTCCTTTCTAATCTCTTCAATGATCCATTGGTGATTCAACAACGTGTTGTTCAGTCTCCAAGAGTTACAGAATTTTCTAGAGTGGCTTTTGGTATTGAGCTCTAATTTTATTTTTTTGTACTTTTTATTGTAAAAATGCTGTACAGAGGGGTTACAGTTACATGAGCAAGGTAACGAGTACATTTCCTATTGAGCATTGTTGCTTCCTCTTTTGTTTTCCCCCTACAATCCCTTCTAATTTTATTTTATTATGGTCTGAGAGAATGCAGGGAATATTTTAAATATTTATGAATTTGCAAAAATTTGCTTTGTGACCTCAAATGTGGTCTATTTTGGAAAATGTTACATGGGCTGCTAAGAATGTATATTTTGATGCTGTTGGGTGAAATATCTTATAGATGTCTGTTGAGTCTAGCTGGTCTATGCAATTGTTTAGTTCTGAGGTTTCTCTATTGAATTTTTACTGGGTTGATCTATCCAGAGGTGACAGCAAGTGTGTTAAAGCCACCAACAATCAATATGTTTGGATCCATGTGTGATTTTAGGGTAAATAGTGTTTGTTTGGTGAAATTTGGGTGTTCCAGGATTTAGTGTATACATATTTAGAATTATTTTTTTTTTGTTTTATCAAGTCTTTTACTACAGATACTGCAAAACTTCATAACAATGCTGATTTTCACATTATGGTTTTTGAATACGTGATTACTGTGAAACATAATTCCTGGCAACAAGTGGTACGTTTACTGTTGTAGGTAAATGAGTAGATAATGTAGAATTTTCTGTATTCTCATTTCTTACTAATTTTCAGGAGGTCTACTTTCATGAGAACAATCTCTTTTGTATCATCGATAATTTTCCATAAATACAGCAATCATAAGCTATTTGGATTGAGGCATAGAATTCATGTATATATCTCACTTGATTCATTCATCTACTGAGGGGCATCTGGGTTGATTGCATATCTTAGCTATGATAAATAATGCTGCAATAACATAGTTGTGCTGGTAGCTTTAGTATAGCCTTGTTTGTGATCATTTGAGTAAGTGCCCAAAAGTGCTGGGTCATAGGGGAGCTCTATGTGGAGTCTTTTGAGGAACCTCCACTTTGCTCTCCAAAGTGGTTGAACCAGTTTAGATTCCCACCAACAATGCAGTTGGGTTCCCTTTTGCCCACATCCCCTCCAGCATCTGTTACACTTTAGAAAAATGTAAGTCCTTATGTTCACATACATACACACACATATGTAATATGAGCCTTATTTCTTAAGGGCAAAATAATTTTGATGTGTGAGCAGCAATATCTAAGGGTTAAGGAGTATAAGCTCTGCATTCCAACTCAGCCCATTGTAGGATCAAGCTTCGTAATTTGGACTTCCTTTACTTATTTCATGCTTAAAATGAAGAAGACGAATATTCACCTCATAGGCTAACTTAGGACATCTTGTGAACTAATATATGCAAACTGTATGAACTGCCCCTGGCACATGAAAATAGATCAAATATTAGTTCTGTTGTTCCTGTTAAGCTTCTATTCAGTGAGGGAAGTTATAGAGGAGTCAAATGTAGGTTTGTGTTCCATAAATTTTCTTACATTTTTCTCTTCTTCTTTGTAAATATTTGTCAATTAAAACAAAATTCTGTTTTGTTTTGTTTTGTTTCTCTCTGGGAGCAGGTCTATGAAAGTGGCCACTGTCTTAACTGTTGTGGTTTGTTCTCTTTGGATTAGGATTACATCAGCAAGTGTTTCTCTTCTGGTAAAATCTATAAATCTGACATTAATGCTGTCAGCCCTTCCTCCCTCCCTGAATTCCCTCAACTGTTTGCAGTCCACATCCCGTAAAGGTATAGATTTCCCTCTCTCCTTTCCTCAACATGTCGAGGATTGCTGTGTGGGCCCTGTGGCAGAATCTCTTGTCTTGCCATGGGGCTCTGCAGTGGCTCCTGCCATCTGTAGTCCTCATC
>NW_012267269.1:8854089-8854460 GCF_000151885.1 Dipodomys ordii
TCAACATGTCGAGGATTGCTGTGTGGGCCCTGTGGCAGAATCTCTTGTCTTGCCATGGGGCTCTGCAGTGGCTCCTGCCATCTGTAGTCCTCATCGGCTACCTACTCTTAGAACCCTCATTTGGTTTTCTCCACAGCTTCAGCTCACACTTTCGCTTAAGGGCTTGTTTCGCAAGTGCACCCCCCTTCCAGTGCTTCGGGTCAGAGGTGTCCCTCTAGTGTCCACTCAGTGTCTGTCTGTTCCTTGGTAGCATCCACCCTTCCTGACAAAGTTTGTGGTAGTTTGCTGTATCCTGAGGATCCAGTAGCCAGCTGTGTATTATCCAAGGAAACAGCTTCTATACACATGCTTTCCTGACAGACCGAGACATG
>NW_012267269.1:8864740-8877045 GCF_000151885.1 Dipodomys ordii
TAAGTTCTTGTGACCTGCTAAATGACTCGTTTTATTCCAAGGCCTGAGTTGGAGCTAGCAGCTCCGCCGAGCTTTGTCGGTATCCAAGATGGAGATCGCAGGTGCTGGGGGGGGGGAGGGGTGGCCTTCCCTCCTCTGCTCCCTGAGAAGGAGTGAGGACGTCGGGATTCTACTCACGCTGAGTCTTGGATCCTGGGTAGTCTTTGGTCTGCAAACTGCAGGATGAAGCTGTCTGCTCCTTGTCGGTTCTTGCTGGTGTTGAGTAGAATCCACTTACCCACTGCATCTGGCTCCTTCATCCCGGACTCTCTGTGTGAGCGCTCAGGTATCGCCTGGCTGCGGTCTCCACCGCGACCCTGCCGCCGGCGGCGGCTGCTGGCTGGTGCTCAGATGTGTATTCTTGCCTTGGCTTTCTCTCACTTGTCTAACTCTCTGTCCTGTGATGGCACACTTGGTGTGTTTCTCTGGCTTAGGACTGTTCACTGGAACTCTAAAACTGCTTTCTATGCGAGAGCTTGTTCAGCTTCCAGCTTCTCCTCCGCCATCTTGTCCCATATTTAGAATTATTATATCCTCCTGTAGGATAGTAGTATGTAATGTCCTTCCTTAGCTCTTCTCCCTAATTTTAATTTTAAGTCTATTTTATCTGATATTAGGATTGCAACTCGGGCCTGCTTCTGGGGGCCATTTGCTTGATAGATTTTATTCTAGCCTTTCACTTTCAGAATATGGTAAAACACCAATTCTTAAAATTTATGATGTTGAATTTATGTTACTATTAACCTATATATGTTTGTAAATATTTGAGTGTTAGCAAGTATGTTTAATTATATATGAAAATATTTGAAATTGAAAGCATCCAAATAAAATATTTGGTTTCTTTTTTTTTCTGCTTATGTGGTGCTGAGGAATCGAACCCAGGGCCTCATGCATGCAAGGCAAGTACTCTACCACTGAGCCACTTCCCCAGCCCAATATTTGGTTTCTTTTTTTTTTTTTAAATATTTTTATTTATTTATTTTTGGGGGCCAGTAATGGGGCCTGAACTCTGGGCCTGGGTGCTGTCCCTCAGCTCTACCACTTGAGCCACAGCGCCACTTCCGGCTTTTTTCTTTTTGCTTATGTAGTGCTGAGGAATCAAACCCAGGGCCTCATGCATGCAAGGCAAGCGCTCTACCACTGAGCCACCTTCCCAGCCTAATATTTGGTTTCTTATAATCACTTGCAGATCTTCCCCCCTCCCCAAGAGAATCTATCAATATTTCATTGAACGACTTACTTGACTATATCAACAAGAATAATAATTTAATCATTGTTATTGTGTTTTATTTAGTGTAGCCATTATAGTGTGAATTTATCAGTGAATGTATCCATGAAATAGTTTGCTAAGACATATAATTACCAAGCTATATACTGGCCTTTCCAACAACATCTAATAAAACAAAGCAGCTTACAAAGTTTCACAAAAATGATTTATCAATAGATAGTAACAAGCTTAAAATTATTATAGGGAACTTAGGGACATGTAGAGTATAAGAGAATTCCTTATATGAACTTGCAAATTACTAGTAAGTAAATTAGGAGTGAACAATCAATTAATAAGTAGCTAACTGAGGCAGGAAGATTACGCTAAATACATGGTCAACAGTGAACAGTCTAGAGTAATATTACTATAGCTGGAAAAAGAACTTAGAATTCAACTTTCCAACCGTCGAGTATTTTATCCAACATTTGTAATGAATGGTCATTTAATATCATTATTCTAAGCCATATTTGCTACCATTCTTATTCATAAAACCCTTCTCTTTGCCCACAGACTTTTGTGTCTTTAGCCTTGTTGATTCCTTTGTCTGGACTTGTTTTTGCCTTAGAATTTCTGAAGAATCATTTGACTGGCAAAATGAAATACTAGCTTCTCTGTACATTGTTCCATTCTGCCAAGGCAGGTAAGAATGTACTTTTGTAAAACATAAGTTAGTTGTTCAAAACAGTTACACCATTGGACTCTTTTGCATATACTGTATTTTATTTAATATGTTTGTATATATATGCATATAACCCTATATATGTTTAAATATATATTTATAATTTAGATCTAACTTAAATATGTTTCTCTGAGCCTTACTTCACTTACCATAACTTTTTTCTTTCTTTTTATTGTGAAAATACTGTATAGAGGGGTTACAATTACATGGGCAAGATAAAGAGTACATTTCTTATCAAGCATTGTTACTCCTCCTTTGTTTCCCCTTCCCATCCCTTTCCATTCCTCCCTCCTCCCCCGCCACCCCACAAAAGTTGTAAAGTTCGTTTTTCGACAATGACTTGTACATCTCATTGTTGCAATGGGTCCACCTGTATCTCTATTTAAATGATTTGTTTTTTTCCTTCCCCTCCACAAATAATACCAACATCAAATACAATGAAAGCAGGGGTTATACTGTGGGGGAGGGACATACAAAGCAACAAAGAAATCATTATATAAATATGTTAGAAACAATCACATGAAAGAAAAAAAACATTTGAATACTTATATTAGGGCTCATTTCACCTAACATCACCTTATCTGACCTTTTCTACTTGTCTTAGACATATACTAGTTATTGCAAATAAGGGAAACCATGGGACCTATGTTTTGGGGGCCTGGCTTACTTCACTTAATGTAATTTTTTTCCAAGTCTTTCCATTTCCTAACAAATGGGGCATTATCATTCTTTCTGATGGAGGCATAGAATTCCATTGTGTATATATACCACATTTTCTTGATCCATTCATCTACTGAGGGGCATCTGGGTTGGTTCCAGATCTTAGCTATGGTAACTAATGCTGCAATAAATGTAGTTGTGCTGGTAGCTTTAGTATGGTCTTGTTTGTGAACATTTGTGTAAATGCCCAAAAGTGGGATTGCTGGATCATAGGGTAGCTCTATGTGGAGCTCCTCTTTTGAGGAACCTGCATACTACTTTCCAAAGTGGTTGGACAAGTTTACATTCCCACCAACAATGCAGTAAGGTTCCCTTCTGTCCACATCCCTTCCAGCATCTGTTGTTATTAGAGTTCTTGATTATAGCCATTCTAAGTGGTGTGAGGTGGTATCTCAATGTTGTTTTGATTTGCATTTCTTTTATGGCCTGAGAGGTTGAGCATTTCTTCATGTGTCTATTGGTCATTCTTATTTCCTCTTCAGAGAAGTTTCTTTTTAAGGCTTTAGCCCACTTATTTATTGGGCAGTTGTTTCTTTGAGGATTTGTTGTTGGGGGATTTAATTTTTGAGTTCCAAGTATATTTTAGATATGAGACCCTTGTCCATTGTATGGCTAGTGAAGATCTTCTCCCAATCCATGGGCTTTCTATTGATCTTACTAGCTATGTCCTTTGCCATGCAGAAGCTCTGCAATTTCATGCAATCCCATTTGTCCAACCATACCTATTCATTTTCCTCCAAATGATGCACTATAATTCTTCATGATGGATGAGTAAAATTCCATTATGTGTATATATACACCATATTTTTTGATTCATTCATCCACTGATGAACATGTGGATTATTTCTCCAACTTGGATATGGTGGATAGTATATCATTGAAAACAGGAATCTGTATTTATAGGGGAGTTTGAAGTCACGGAGAGTGGGTAGACAAATGAAGAGAGGAAGAGTGAGAAAATGTAATAATAATATTCAATGTGTATGTGGGGAAATTGAAATAGGTGAAATGGGAGGAGAATGATGAAAGGAGTAACACTTAGACATATTACGCTTACGAACTGACATGTTAATTGGAATACCTTTGTATAACTACTTAAGGATAATGTATTACACTTACAAACTGACATGTTAAATTGGAATATGTTTGTATAACTACTTAAGAATAACATAAATAAACATATTTTGTTCCCTACTGCTATTATGTCTATGCCATTTGCTAAACTGTGTTGCTAACACACACACACACACACACACACACACACACACACACACATTTCTTACTATAAAATTCAGGATCAGTAAAATTTACCTGTATAGTTTTAGGACCTCATATATAATACCCTCTCAATAAATATTTTCTTCCTTAATATTAGATGAATGAATATTTTTTAACTGGACCATAAGAAGAAACCATAAAATTATATATGTATGATTTGAATATTAGAAACCTGAGCTTATTAGACAAAAATTAATCTCAGTGCAGATGAATTACTACTGAAAGAAGTAAAATTCTCTGATACTTTTTGTTTGTTTTTGGAGTGATATTAGACAATGGTGGTCCCAGCCCAATAGGTGAGGTCAACTTAGAGAGGACAATGGAAAGAGAGTTTTCAATGTGTAGAGGAAACATCACAAAAATGGGTAGGAAGCAAAGGTTAATCTAGTTATATTCTGTAGCATGCGGTTGGGATTGGAGCCTCTCAGAAAATGATAAAAATATTTAAACTAGTAAAAGTTTTATTTTGGGGGACGTAGCTTTGTTTACCATTATTATCACAGCTTTATAACAAGTAAAAGCAACAATTAACTATTATCAATTAACATGACTAATTGTTATTAATTAATATTAGTAATTATCGATAATAAAAATCTTCCTAATATAACACTAAATGGGACTAGAACATCTCTATGGTTTCTTTCATTTTAAAGTGTTAGAATTTGTTCATTTTTCAGATTTTATTTTAAAACAAATATCACAGATGAGCCTTCAAGATAATAAATATTCAAGGGTGAAGCACATTTTTAGTGAATGGTTACAAGGAAAACAAAAATTATTAATCTGGGCTGTGCCCCTCTGATAGTCTTTATTTCCTTGACTAGATGTAGTTTTCTTAGAGTTATTATAGCTATTATGACTACTCACGCATTTCAATTTTGAGAATTATGTTTTTTTTAAATCACTGTTCTAACTTGGATAGTATTTTTATAGAATATAGTGCTTGGTAAATTTCACAGGATGGACTTTCTCAATGAAAATAGAGGAAAATTCACTTAAAATTTTCAAATGGAGTGAGTATGATGGTTATCCCTGTAATCCCAGCTACTTGTGAGGTAGAGATTGGGAGGTCAGCCTAAGGAAAATATTAACAAGCTTGATATCAATTATTTAGCTAAATATAGTGATGCACACCTATCATCCCCTTTATATGGGAGACATAGATAGAAAGTGATAATCTATAGCCAGCTGTGGGCAAAGAAAAGAAGAGACCCCATCTAAAAATCTACAGAATAAAGGGCTGGATGTATGGCTCAAGTGGTAGAGCACCTTACTAGCAAGGTGTTGAGTTCAAATAGTACTGCAAAAAGAAAAAAAAATGACTTGATTTTCCTGGCCATCATCAGTTTCCAAAGACAGAAAAAGAAGCAAAGGAATCAAACCCGTAGGGATGGACATGAGTGTCTAGAGATGAAGACATGAAAAAAATTTCCAACAATGCGAATTCCATTTGCCTCAAGATGGTACTGTTAACTCAGTGCTCTGTTCCAGGTCATGGTGGAGTAGGAATCATTCTTTGTTTACAAAATGCATTTGATAATCAGTTGCTCAGGGATTTAGGGACTATTTAAATTAGGTTTAGAAAAACTGAAGTATGTAGCAGTTTTCATTAAAATGGCTAAATTGTCTTATCTCAGTGTTTCCTCTTTTTCTCCATAAATTCTAAGAAAAGTAGATTTAATCTTTATAATTAATATTTTGCTTTAGTAATAAAAAGATCCTTGACTAGGTATGTAGTTCAGTTGTCATACACCTGTCTAGTACGCATGAGACCCTAGGATGGATCCTTAGTTCTGGAAAAAAATCCTATGCCATAATGTAGCTGTGGTTTCATTAATCAAAGACAAGGATGGCTCAACAAATATGAATCAATAAAAAAGCTGGGTGTACTGAGTTGCAGGTCTGTGATCTTTGCCACTCAGATTGCAGAAATCAAGAGGGTTACAGTTTGAGACCAGCCCTGGAAAAATTTAGCATGACATTATATAAAAAAAGTGAAGTTGTATCGTAGTGCATTTCTGTAATCCCAGCTACGAGGCGGGCATGAGTATGCTAATGGAAATCTAAGGCTGGTCCGGACAAGAGGCTGGAGACACAATGAAAAAATAACTCACACAAGAAAATGGGTGGGATTTAGCTAAACAGTAGAGCAACTACCTAGCAAATTAAAATATAGTACATAAATACAATCAGAACAAAAAATAGCAGCAGCATCTTTTTAGCGAAGAGAAAGCCTTTGACAATATTTAATACTCATTTATGTTAACAGGATTGGAAAAACTAGACATAGAAGGGTCATATATCAATAGAATATGACAAATCAATGGCCAACATCATACTCAATGAATAAAAGGTAAGAGCATTTTCTCTGAAATCAGGACTGAGACAAATATGTCCTTTCTTTCTGTTCTTATACAATATGACATTTGAAATCTTAGCCAGAGAAATAAGACAAGATAAAAAAAACAGGGATACAAATAGGAAAGGAAATGTAAAAACATCCATATTTGTAGATGATATAATCCTATATTTAAAAATTAAATTTAAATAATTAAAAATTAAATATTCTCCAGAAACAACAGGTCTGATAAAAACTCTCAACATAGTGGCAGCATATAAAACAAACATACAAAAATGAGTAGCCAGGGCTGGGAAGGTGGCACAGTGGTAGAGTGTTTGACTTGCATGGATGAGGCCCTGGGTTTGATTCCTCAGCACCACATAAGCAAAAAGAAAAAAGCCAGAAGTGGCACTGTGGCTCAAGAGGTAGAGTGCTAGCCTTGAGCTGAAGAGCTGAGGGACAGTGTCCAGGCCCAGAGTTCAGGCCCCATGACCGGACCCCCCCCTAAAAAAATGAATAGCTAATGAGATTAACCAATTAGTTTACTCTGAAAAAAATCAGGGGAAAAATCCCATGTACAATATCTTAAAAACAAAATCTTAAACACCCTAGGTGTAAACATAAAGGAGGAAGTGAAAGACATCTACAGTGAAAACTATGAACCACTGGAGAAGGAAACTGAAGAAAAAACTAGAAGATTGATGAACCCTATTTTCATGTATCAGCAAGAATTATTACTGTGATACAATCACATTATGAAAAGCATCTACAGATTCAATATTGTCTTCATCAAAAGATTAAAGATATTCTTCACAGAACTAAAAACAATATCCTCAGATTTATATAAAAGCATGAGACACTAAATGATCAAAGCAAACCTGGGCAAAATGCAATGCTGAAGCATTGCAGCACTTGATTTCAAATTATATGATATAGCTTTAATTACAAAATGAACATTATACAGGTGCAAAACTCAGATACATGGACCAATGGAATAAGACAGAGGATCCGAACATAAGTTAGCCATCTGATTCTTCACAAAGGAGCAAAGAAACACAGGTTGCCTGGTTTTCCTTATTTGTCATAACTAGAATATGCTTATAAATCTACAAGATAAACACACTGGATAGTAAAATACAAAAAATATGCTTGGACCTGATAATTCTTTTTCCTTCTATGTTGCTTTTGTTTGCCATACCATCTGTCTTGCTTTTAAGTTCATGCCTTTTGAGGAGGTTAAGGGGAATCACAGAAATGGTGGGACAAAGGGTGAACAAATGCAGCAGTGATACTCACTAGACACTATGTTGAAAACGAACTATAAAATTTGTGGGTGGAGACAGGAGGGAAAAACTGGGAGAAAGTAGGGATAGAGTGACACTTCTAGAAGAAATATAGTCAGTACCTGACTTATGTAACTGTAACTCCTTTGTACAAAACAGTAAAAATAAATAAAATAAATAAACATATATTTGAGAAAAGGCAGATGGTGTTCAGATTTTTACATGTAGGACAACAAAACTAGTCCCTTATTATTCACCTTGTATAAACATCTCAAAATGGGTCAAGATCTTTATGTAACACCTGAAACTTTGAAACTACTAGAGAAAACCATTGAGAAAACACTAAGATAAAGCTATAAGCCATGATTTTCTGAATAGAGCTTGTAGTTCAGGAAATAATAGTAAGAACTGATAGAATTGCATCAACTTAAAAAGTTTGAACCCCCAGATAGGGACACAAGAGGTTTTTCTTTCTTTGTCACTGTTGTTTTTAATGTATTGTGTGATTTTTTTTCTTTTGTAAGTTCTTCCCCCATGGTATAACCCCTCTTGTCACTGTGTTTGATTCCGGTGCCCTGCATCTTGTATATACATTTTTCTAATTTGGGGAGGGGAAGGGTAATAACAAAATACTGAAACAAGGATACAGGTTGACCCATTGTAACAATGAGACATACAAGACACTATCTAGAAAATGAACTTTACAACTTGGGTGGAGAGGGGAGGAGTTGGGGAGGTGAGGAGGGAAGAGATAGTAGGGGAAAAACAAAGGAGGGGTAACAATGCTCAATAGGAAATGTACTCATTACCTTACTCATGTAACTGTAACCCCTCTGTACAGTATCTTTACAATAATTTTTTTTAAAGTTTGAGCATAGCATAGGAAATAATTGCCAGGGTGAATATATCTGTTCATTCAATAAATTTTATTTGTTGCCATATCACACCACTAGAAAAAATAAGCATCAATACAGCTCTACAAAATACCTAATTTTATGCCATTTTTTTTGTGTAACTTTCCTGAGAGTACTGTACATGTCTCTACATTGTTCTCTAAATTCTTCAGCAGGAGTACGGTGATGTCATGGGAAAAAAATGAACCAAACAGTTGGGTCTAAGAACTGGCACGTGTGTGTGTGTGTGTGTGTGTGTGTGTGCACGCGTGCACGTGCATGCATGTATGCATGCACACACACACAAATGAAAATGAATTAAGCATCCATAGTACAGTAATGACTTCTATACATCTTGAGTATCATGGTTTTTCCTCGTAAGTGGTTTCCTTAGAAGTATGGATCCACATCCCGAGGGTCTGTGTATCTGCTCATGTTTTATAACTTCATTGACACATCCAGATTCACTCTTCAGTATTTTCTCTCTTGCTTCGTATCCTTGATCCTTTAAATCTGCATTAATAGGATCCCTTTCTTTCTGGCTTCCTATTGGGATTTCCTGGAGGCAGTTGTTTGTAGAAGAATGGTGGGTTGGGAAAAGGCAAGTTTCTCCCTAATTGCTTTCTGCCCTATCTGCGTTGTGTTACTAGAGACCAACTACTACAGACTACAACTCCTGTAGTTATAGGAACTCTGTTGGGGTTCAACCCATTTCTCGCTCTCTCTTTTTTCATGCAGATTTGGATAACAACAACTACAGGTTGTTGATTTTCATTATGCCTATCAATACTTGGATAAATATACCACATTGAGTGTCAAATCTGTGTACTATTGGAAGCCTACATGATACACAGCTAAATAGTAAACAATGTACCAACCCCCTGTACTCTAGATAGAACAGAGAGAAAGTCTTAATTTTTGGAATAATGACTAACACACAAAAAAGAGATGCCAGGCACATGGAATACATCAAGTGGTCTAACAAATGAGTGTCGATACAGAACAGGGAGACTGAAACTTAGAGAGGTTTATTCATCTCCAAAACTATGAATTTAGTACATTAAAGTTGAATGTTTTACAAAAATGCCCTCTGTATACATTGTAAGTATTTCCCCCCATTTGTATAATACATAATTCCTGATAAAAATGCCAGATTTGATCATCTTTTAAATAAACAATGCATTATGAGATTTGGCTCCTATGACATTGAATGACATGATGTTCTTGGATTTGACTTTGGAGTAATATATTGATTTGAAATTAAAATACTGGGAGATAGGAGGTTGACTTTTGGGTGATGAACTTAGGAAATGTGAACTTGAATGGTAGAATTATTATGCATTTTGACAAATGCATGCATGGGATTTAAAGCCCAATATTCAGCAAAATGACAACTTAATTCTGAGGAAGAACTTAAACTGAGGAGTTCTTAAAGAATATTTACAATATAGTAGGACAACCAATCCAATTAAAAATATGGGAGAAATATTTAAATAGACCTTTCACTGAAGAAAATGTTCCAATGTAAATATGCCCAGGAAAAATTTCTTATAGTTACTAGCAAAATCAAATTAAAATCATAATGAGATTGTACCATAGATCTGGTAGAATGATTGAAATTGCAAATGATAGCTAGGCATGGTCCCTCAAACCTATATAATCCTAGCTACTTGGGAGAAAGAGATTGGTGGATTATGGTCTGAGGCTGTATAAGCACAAACAGTTGTGAGACTCCATCTCAATCAGTGATTGGGTGTGGAAGCACTTGCCTTTATGCCAGATGCTGTGACACATGATGGCGAAACAGTGGCATGCTTCTGTCATCCCAGTGACTCAGGCAAATGCATGCAGGGCAATTGTAGCTCAGTCTGGCAAAATCATCAATGCAAAAAAAGGGCTGAAGCTGTATGTGGCTCAAGTGGTAGAACACTTGCTTAGCAAGTGTGAGGCACAGCATGCAATTCCCAGTACAGCACACTCATAAGATTGCAAACCATCAGCAACGTTGAGGCCGAGCCACAACTGGAAATCTTACATGTTGTTGGTTAGAATGCAAAATATTACAGTCACTTGGAAAAAAGTTTTAAAAATAAGAAATGTACGCATTATCCTGCCCATGTAATTGTAACCCCTCTGTACAGTATGTTTACAAATAAAAATAAATTAAAAAAATGCTTAGTATATGATTTAGGAATTCCACCTTGAGGTTTTTTTTTAAACAAAAAGAAATATACAAACATGTCCACCCAAAGATCTATTCTCATATATTTATGGAGCTTTATTCATAGTAATAGAATACCAGTTATTGGATTATATTGATGGAATGATATTTAGCAGTAAGAAAGGAATTAAGGAACTATCTGAGACAAGTGAATGTCTTTGAGAAGATACTACAATTAGGTAAAGTCAGATTCTGGAGACCACATACTACATGATTCCATCTGGATTATATTATAGCTGAAGCCAACATATCCAGAGTGAAAAAGAAATCAGTGGTTGGCAGGGGCTGGATATGGTGATGGGAAACTGACCACAAAGAGGAATAAAGGAACTGGTAAATTATAAAAACATTCTGATTCTTGATAATGTTGACATAGCTGTATATATATCAAAACTCATCAAAATTTATACCTGAAAGGTTGATTTTTGTGTGTGTATAATTATATTCCAATAAATCTAGTTTTCAAAAAAGAGGGAAGAGAATTTAGTAGTCTACTCCTTGATTATAGGTGAATATTCAGTTGCTCTATGAAGGTGCTGATAGTAAATTTTGGTACTGAGCTTGTTTCAATGTAATTCAGCTTATTTGTATTTGAAGCTCTAAAAGATATAAAATTATTTATATTTCTGAATAGCATGTTATTGGAAAAGTAGAGTAAGCTAATAGAATTTATTTCCTTTGCTAAAAATCTTACTTATTTGCTCTTATGCAGTAGAAATACCTGCACAAGTTATGAATGATGGATAAGGATAAAGTAGCAGAAAATCTTGAGAGGAGAAAGGACTGTGGAGTTAAGAACCCTTGAAAATGGTAATTTCCAATTAAGGAAAATAAGCAATTCAAAGACCAGTTTTGCATAAATCCAAGGCAATCAGTCTGAACAGTTTCTTTTGGTTTTATATAGAAAATCTCTGGGACTAACATCAGACTTGCCAGAATAGATTTTGTACTTGAACTCAGCCTATTCTAGGACTATTACATTTGGAAAAGGAATTCATATCAAATTACCAAATAAATCCTTCAATGGATATTTTAGTCATAGAAATTTTGGAAAACAAACCATGATTTAAAAAGAAAAGAAAAGATGCCTGGTGCCAGTGGCTCGAACCCATACTCCTAAACTACTCAGGAGGCTGAGATCTGAGGATCATGGTTCGAAGCAGCAAAGCCAGGAGACTCTTTTTTTTTTCTTTCTCCAATTAACCTCTCAAAAACTGGAAGTGGCACTGTAGCTCAAGGTGATAGAGTGCTGGCCTTGAGCAAAAAGCTCAGCATCCATAACCTGAGTTCAAGCTTCATGACAAAAAAAAAAAAGATAAGCTTTTCTCCTTCCTGATCACTACCTAATAATGTTATTGTGATTTTCTTAGTACCTAAGAAAACCTTGATTAGTTTATTTTTATGTTTTTACTTTTATGTTTTATTTTAAAATGAAACTTAATTTATTATTAGTTTTGTCAACTGCTTTTTTTATTGTGAAAATAATGTACAGAGGGGTTACAATTACATGGGCAAGATAATGAGTACATTTCTTGTCAAGCATTGTAGCCTTCTCCTTTGTTTCCCCTTCCCATCCTCCCCCCT
>NW_012267269.1:8877095-8914656 GCF_000151885.1 Dipodomys ordii
CCCCCGCCAAAGTTGTAAAATTCGTTTTTTGACATAACGACTTGTACATCTCATTGTTGCAATGGGTGCTTTGATTTTTTTAAAATGTGGTACTGGGGTTTTGATCCTAGGGCTTTGAGATTGATAGGCAAGTGCTTACTGCTTCAGTCAAATCGGTAGCTCCTTTTATGCTTTAGGTATTTTTCAGGTAAGGACTGCCTCAGATAGATTCTTCTACTTCTGCCTCCCGGCCAGCCTGAAGTCAGGATCCCCCTAGCTCTACTTTCCACTTAGTGTGGGTTACAGAGTAAGCCACTAGGCTTGGTTGATTTGGTATTCTTCACATAAATTTGTGTTGTATATTTTACTGTCTTTGAGGCTGTTTTGTGTCTAGATATTTACACATTTTCGTTAGCACAATATAAATATTTTGTTGCCTGACAATATTTTTAAACATTAAATTATTCTACTTTTGTATTTCATAGATCTACTCTTATCTGTGGGCTCTCTTTGAGGTGACAGAAAACCAAATATTCTTAAATTGTATGCAAACTTTGCTTCCAAATGAGAAAGAATCTTCCTTAGCTGTCAAGTTTTCAATAAGACTCATTTTCTTGGTCAAGAGCACTTGGTTTTCAACCAACCCGGCCTCCCATGTCAAGTGAGATCTGCCCACCCACCCCTGTATTTTCAAAATACCAGCATCATTTTAGAAATTCTAAGAATCACTGTTTCATGTGCAAGTGAAAATCATGTTTTATGAAAGGCACTGTTGTGCTCTGGTACACATTACTGTTGGTCAAAGACCAGTAGGTCAAAAAGAAGGATGAACTTATGTTGTTTTCAGGAAAATGATAGAACTGGAGATCATCATGTTAAGCTAAATATATCAGACTCAGAAAGACAAATATCACATTGTATCTCATATGCAGAACCTACATTTTCAAAAAAAGATATGAGAGCCAGGTGCTGGTGGCTCACACCTGTAATCCTAGCTACTCAGGAGACTGAGATCTGAAGATCATGGTTCAAAGCCAACCTGGCAGGAAAGTCTGTGAGACTCTTATCTCCAATTAACCACCAGAAAACTGGAAGTGGTGTTGTGGCTCAAGCTGTATAGCGCTCACCTTAAACTGAACAGCTCAGGGACAGCGCCCACGCCCAGAGTTCAAACCCCACCACTGACAAACAACAACAACAACAACAACAAAACAACCAACCAAACAAAAAAGATATGAGAGTAGAGGGACTACTGGGAAAGAAGACCAAAGGGAGAAGGCAAGATTGGCATAGGAGATGAATATGATCAAACTCTCTTATATACATGTATGAGAGAGTCACAAAGAAATCTGTTATTTTGAACAGTTAATGTATTCTAGAAAAAAAAACCCAGTGGTTTCTTCCCATTTATTTCTTGATCTTTTTCAAAATTCTGAGATTGGTAAGATGAAAGCTGATGTGAAGTGACTGGCCCAAATTCATAGGCCAAGTGAGGAGTCCTGGGAGCATCTAATCCTAGATCTAACAAACTTTGGTTATGGTGTGTCCCACTGTAACCTACAGGAAAAAAAAAAGAGAAATTCCCAAATTGAAAGAGGAGAAAGGTATGCAATTTAAGTTTACTAAGTTGTGACTTTTCCAAGATTTAATAAAAATTTCAAAAGGCATACAAACTATATGTGTCCATTTGTTTTTATATTATGTTATTATAATACCAATACCAATAGACAGAAGAGAGATTTCATAAAGTAATAGGTAGAAGTTCTAAAGTTTCTACAGAATTTGATCAGATTTTCCTGTTGGCAAAATTTGTTCAAAATAATGAGGTTTTGTGGATTTTATTTTTATTTTTTTGTCGGTCATGAGGCTTGAACTCAGAGCCTGGGTATTGTCCCTCAGCTCTTTTCACTCAAGGCTAGTAGCGCTCTACCACTATGGGCCACAGTGCCACTTCTGGTTTTTGAGTGGTTAATTGGAGATAAGAGTTTCACAAGGACTTTTCGTCTTGCCCGGTTTTTATTTTTATTTTATGTTCATTTATTAGATGCCTCCAACCTTTTTGATGCAAGAAAAAACTTATATAGGTGTATATCTATATCTATATATGTGTATATATATATATATATATATATATATATATATATGTAAATGTATCTGTAGACAAGCAGGAGAATTATAAATTCTTAATTTTTTTACAATGATGATTGTACTGATATGCGTTCAGGCACATTTTACCACCTATGGTAGTTGTGCCTTGTCCCAAGAAGGCCTACAACTATTTCTTGTGAGTTAAGCTTGTACTTTACACGAAAAAACCCTCTGTAAAGAATAATTTATCCAACTTTTGTTTGGTTTCTTTTCTGAAACTTGAGACAGCTATTAATCAGAACATTTTTGACATTATCTGGCACTGTCAACTAAATTACATAAAGAAAAACTGAATTTCATATCCCTGTGAAGTGGGTGTATTAAATGCCATAGATTTTTTGGATGATTCATTTAAATTAAAATGGTTGAAAGCTTGCTGACAGGATCCAAAAGGAACTTGGCAGTGAGTTCCCCAGTACAAGCTTTGAATAGATAGAATCTTTGCAGATTTATTAAAGGGCAATTCCCTCCCTTTGCACTTTCTCCAGTCAATGAAACACATAGTTGTAGGGGAAAATGGAAATTGATCCATGGACTGCCTCAGTGGTCTTTTCATTTTGAAGTTTTTTCATTGTATGTAGGGTTAAGTAAGTTTGAAGGATAGGGTTAAAATATGTTATGTCAGATCAGAAAAAAGGTTAACTTGTCAGGCCGAAAATCAAGGAAAGCTTTCTGGAAGAGATGGCATTTGGATTGTACCTAAAAGATGATGTCAGGACAGGGAAGGGTATGTAAGACAGAGGGAACAGAATGAGTGAAGGTATAAGTAGGAAAACTTCGAAGGTGGATGGAGAAACCAGGAACTCTGCAATTTGGCTTGAAGCAGGGTAATAGAATGGGGTATAGAGCAGCATGTTCAGGATGTGTTTCAATTCTGGATGAATTGCATGACAGAGTAAGGAATTTGGCTTTTATTCTACAAGCAATTGAGAAATCAATTGGCACTAATGCAACCACTGGAAAACTCAGTGTACCACAGAGAATTCCAATAGTTTTGTGAGAAGTGTTAAGAAGTCATTTAATGGAACTTCTTTCCCCCTGTTTATTTCTCTCTTCTTTCTATCTGCTCTGATGTGTTAGTCTAACATGTCAAAAAATACAATAAAACAAACTTTCCAAGATTTACAAATTACATCTCAATGACAACTTGTGTCAGATAAGATAATTCATACTAAAGTTTTCATCAGTTGCAAGACAAGAGGCCAACCATAATTTACTGATATTTGAAACTTTGTGCCCAAACTTCCCAAAATGTATAGTGTAAAAGTTCTTACCCATAGGCTTCTGGGTAAATAGCCCCAAATAACCAACTAGCGCATTTCTTTGAAGCTTTTTGTTTTGACATGTGAGTTTTTATTGGACTTTAAACAATGTAAAAGAGTTCTTACTAAGATTAAAGAGGAGTTAGCCTGGGCTACTTAGTGAGGTCATTTAAAAAAAACTCAACAAAATGAAACACACTCAGGAAAAAACAAAGCCAAAAGACCCAATAAAAATGAAATTAAAAAATGTTATGTAAGAAAGCAAGATATTTTAATCAGTAATATTGCAATTATTTTAGAATTATAAGTAATAGAATATTGACAGCAAATACAATGAAATAATTTTTGTTTTCCTTTTCGATGAACAAAACAATTTTGACCATATAAATAATAAAGATATTTGAATTACTTTGGAGAATGTTGGAATAGAAGGTCTATCCACAGATGCTGTGAATGGGAGAGTCATAGGTTACCAAGGTGAGACCATATTTGGAGGAGCAAAACTGAGAAGGAACACTGATAAACACGGGACAGAAACAGGACTGCCGAAAAGTTTTGTGAAACAGAAAGGTAACAGAATTAGGAAAACTCTATGACAGATTGACAGCCTAGCTATGGGATAAATCTATACCTCCCCTACAAATCTTAACCTTATTTTGGGGATTTGGAATGACAGTAATTTCCCCAGTGTGATGGGCCAGCATCAGACATGGCAATCTTTTAATCCCTGTATCTTGAAGGAGGGATTTCTGCTCATAATTGAGGTTCTTACAGAATCAGATTACATTAACTGTGTGCAAGCAGCCTGTAGCCAGGCAGACCTTAGGCTAAGATATATCCAGTGGCTTGAAAACCAACACGAATTGGTGATCAATGAATTCTGGGACACCAAGCCAGTTGTTCAGGTGGCAGACTACTCCCTGTGGCAGGTATGGAGAGACAGAAGCTTAGGGACTCAGGTCTCCCAGTAAGTGGCTCCACCATGCCTATTAAGGACCACTTCATTACTGAAAGAGGGCCTGCAGAAAACAAAGGATCCAGACTCAGCTGATAGAGAGCTTAGAGAGCCCAAAGCGACCAGTTTATAATGGCTACTTGCAAGCAGCTTTCAGTCAGACAGATGTTGGACTTGAGCTCAACCCAGGGACTTGAAGGTAAGAGAAACATCAGTTATCGGAGATTACTGCCTCACATGGTAGTGTTCAGGTGGGAGGATGTTATTAGGAGCTGACATAAACAGGAAGATGTTTTGACTCAGGCAAGCTGAGAGATCTAGGGAAGCAATGAAAGAAAGCGCAGTGGCTAGCAGCTCCACCCTGCCTAGAGAGAGCAATTGCATTGCCTGAATGCCATTTCAGGCTACCTACCACTCACCTCTGCTGGTGAGAATCTGAAATTTTCAGATCTACTGAGCCCTGTACATTAGCTCCTTAGCAAAAGGCCTGCAGCCAAGTTGGCTTAGAGAAAAACACCTCAGGAATTTGGAAAACACGGACTCAGGAGACAGCCATGAGAGGTGGTGGTGGAGTCAGGAGGGCTTCCATGTAGGAAACCTGAGAATTCAAAGTAGCTTGGGCAGTGAACAAGCTGGTGGTAGATGGGCCCCATTCTCCTTGTCTAGAACAAGACTCGGAGCCTGAGGTTGAGCATAAACACAATAGCAAACCAGTGGCTGGCAGAGTGCTCAGCACCTAGGTGTTATTGGATGGCTCTGGGAGATGGTTCACAGGTGGGACTGAGAGCTCTTAGCACTGGGTCTGGAGCTAAGATGATACGCCCACTACCATCTCTTGCCTTTCTACACGCTGTTAAACGTTGGGTGGAGCCTGAAATAATAGAAAGTTGCAGGTAGGTCACTTGAGTCCTTCATTTCTTTATTATGAGAACAGGACTTGGTGTGTAATTTGTTCCTCTATTGTCAAGCACATTAGGGAGATGACCTATGAGACGCTCCTGTGCCAGCTCAGGTGGGGATGGTGACAGGGAGAGGGCGTAGACAGACACCTAGGCAGTGGGTCAATACTGACCCATGGAACGCCAACCTGAAGACCAGGAACTGAAGGAACTCCAGTCGAATACAAATAACAGCTGAACATGGTAAGGAAGAAACGGCAGGATATGAAGAACAATTTAATAAAGGCACACCAATACTGAAAAGGAATCAAACTGAAATTCTGGAAAGAAGAACTTAATGAGACAAAAAATTCTCTGTGAAAATTCTCCCTAGTGGAGTGATCAAATTGAAGACAGAACACCAAGGCTTGAGGACAGGTAGCTCTTAGAGCAATCAGTTGAAGAAACGGCAGCAAAAATAACAGCAAAAACCCTAGGAATGGTGGCTAGCACAAACAGGCTACTGTTTAAGAGATCAAAACTAAAGATCATGGCATAAAAATAAAGGCAGAGAATATATATTCAACAAAATAGCAGTAGAAAAGTTCCCCAAGTCTTGAGAAATTCAGGTACAACAGCCATTCAGGTATAGGAGACCTTTTGGATATGCAATAGATCAGACCAGAAAAGAACCATACAAGACACATAAAAATTCAAATATGAAGAGTACATAAAAGGAAAGAATATTGAAAGCTGCAAAAGAGAAGCACCAAGTCACTTGTAAGGGCAAATGCATCAGAATCAGATTTCACAGTGAAAAGCTTAAAAGCAAGGAGAATATGAAATGATTCATTTCAGATGCTGAAAGTAAACATCTGCCAAGCTAGACTACTCTATACAGCAAGGCTATGATTTATATATGGAGGATAACTAATGCTTTCGATGAAAATAAAAAGAAACAGCATTTTAGGACCACTAAGCAAACCATCATTGCAGATAATACTCAAAGGAATCTTATATACAGAAGAGGAAGATAAAGGTAATCATGAAAATTAGAGAGAAAATAAGTCTCAGCAAATGTGTAGAAAAGCAAGTGAAGGGTAGGAAAGAACCAAACACAACAGAAACAACAAAATGGAACAAATTGTTCATACCTTTCAATAAGAACACTGAATGTTATACTCCACTCAAAAGACAGAATGTTATGTTGGATTTAAAAGCAAGACACAGCCACTGATGTCTACAAGAAATGCATCTTTCAGACAGAAACAAGCATTGGCTTTGGTGGAAAAATGGAAAAAGATCTAGAAAGCAAATGGACCCTGAAAGCAGGTACTCATATGAAATATAGTAACTTCAAGCCAAAATTAGTCAGAGGTCATTTCATATTAATAAGGAGAACAAGCCATCTATTGTTCAAGAGGAAATAATTGTTAACATGTATGTGCCAAATATTGATGAGCCCAACTGTATTAAAAATACTCATGGACTTAGAAGCGCAGATAGGTAGATGTATAAATAACAGTGGAAAATTTTAATACACCACTCTCAGCAAGAGTAAGATCATCCAGACAGAATTTCAGTAGAGAAACCTCAGACTTAAATGATAAACTCTTTGGTCTTAACAAATATCTACAGAACATTTCACCTAGCACCTATACATACACATTCTTCTTAGGAGCCCATAACACTTTTTTTTTCAAAATGAAATATAAAGCTAGTCTTGGAAAATAAGAAAATTTAAATAATTCCCTGTATTCTATCTGGGTGCCACAAAATAAAATTAGAACATAACAGCAAAAGGAACCACAGATTATAGTCAAATCCATGGTGACTGAACAATACTTTACTCAAAGATGAATTATTGAAGAAATAAGAGGAGAAATAAAAAACTTCTTACAATCTAGTGAAAATACCAGGACCTTTGGGATATACAAGGATGTGTTAAGTGGAGAATTTATACCTACAAGTGGCTCTATCAAGAGAGAGTAAGTGAAAAAGGAGAGAGAGGGAGAGAGAGTATGAGTGAGAGAGGAGAAATCACAAATAAATAGCTCACTCAAAGCTCTCAGAAAAGCAAAAATAAGCTACACTAAAATTTTATGACCTGAAAAAGTAATATATAGAAATTAAGGAATCAGAAAACACAAGAAAACACCATAGAAAGTATCAAACAAAAATTTGTTCTTTGAATAGATAAATAACATTGATCTTTAGCCAGTCTAACTAGAAAAATCCCAAAGAAATAAAATTATTGATAAAAATTGGGATAGCAATGGAAAGACTTGGAAAAAATTATATTAAATGAAGCAAGGCAGGCCCAAAGAAACATAGATCCCATGGTTTCCCTTATTTGCAATAACTAGTGTATGTCTGGGGCAAGCAGCAAAGGACAAAAGCTATGTACATATGACCGATAAGATGAAGTTAAGCAAAATGAACCCCAAGATAGGGACACAAGTGGTTTTTTTTCTTTCTTGCTATTGTTTCTAACGTATTTATAAGGTCCCATGTGATTTTTTTTTGTTGCTTTGTATGTTCCTCCCCCGTGGTATAACCCTTGTTTTCACTGTATTTGATGTCGGTCTAATTTGGGGAGGGGAAGGAATAAAAAAAATTGGGTACAGGTTGACCCATTGTAACAATGAGATGTACAAGACACTGTTGAACAATGAACTTTACAATTTAGGTGGGGGGGTGGAGAGGAGGGAGTGCAGTTATAGAAGTGGGAGGAAAGGGATGGTAGGGGAAAAAGAAAGGAGGAGGCAACAATGCTTGATAAGAAATGTACTCATTACCTTGCTCATGTAACTGTAACCCCTCTGTACAGTATTTTCACAATAAAAAACATAAAAAATTGCGATAACACACACAATACCAATGAAACCCAGAAGATCATGAGAGTATAGTTTGAAAACTTATATTCAAATAAACTAGAAAACTTGGCAGAGGTGGATACATTTCTAGATGCAATTGATGTATCAAAATTGAACTAAGAGAATATAACTACTTAAATTAATATAAGAAACAATGGGATTGAGTTAGCAATAGAGAGTTGCTTCTTTGTACCTTCCCCCACCTCAAACAAACAAACAAACAAGCCAGGACAGATTCACTGCTGAATTCTATGATATCTTTAAGGAACTAACACCAATAATCCTTAATCAAATAGAAAGGGAAGGAATACCACCAAACTCATCCTATGAGGCCATTCTCACACTCATTCTGAAACTAGAAAAAGGAACAAGAAAAGACTGTTTTAGACCAATCACTTTAATGAACACAGAACAAAAATTCTAAATAAAGTGCTTACAGAAAATTCACCACCGTACTCAAAAAATCATATACTACATTCAAGTCAGATTTTTTTCAAGGATGCTAGGATGGCTCACTAGATGGAATATATCACATAAAGAGGAGCAAGGGCAAATAATACATGATTATGTAAATTGATAGAACAAAGCTTTGATAAAATTTAACTTCATAAATGATAAAAAGTTAGAAGAGCCTAGGAATAGAATGTGCCTCAATGTAATAGAGGCATAAATAAAGGTACATAAATCCATGGCTAACATCATACTAAATAGGAAAATTTGAAATCATTTCTGCTAAAGTGATGAATGTGATTAGGATTTCTACTCTCCCATTCTTATTCAATATAGTACTTTTCTTTTCTTTTGCCTGTCTTGGGGCTTGAACTCAGAACTCAGGGCATGGGCACTATCCCTGAGCTTCTTTTGCTCAAGGCTGGCATTGTACCACTTGAGCCACAGCACTACTTCTGGCCTTTTCTATTTATGTGGTACCGAGAAATTGAACCCAAGGCTTCATGCATGCTAGGCAAGCATTCTACCACTGAACTACATTCCCAGCCCAGTACTAGAATTCTTATCTAGAGCAATAACAAAAGAAAGGAATAGAGGAGATCCAAGTACAGGATGAAGAAGTCAAATTATCTCTATTTTCAGATCTGTAATTCTATATGTTAAAGTCTCCAAAACTTCCATGAGAAGAAAAACCTCCTAGTTCTGACAAACACTTTTGGTACTATAGCAAGGTTTAAAAACATACAAAAATTAGTAGGTATTAATACACCAACATATCAGAAAATAGGAAAATAACCATAATAGCAATTCAATAGAATTCAATCTCAATAGAGATTCAATTCAATGATCATCAAATGCCATTAATTGCAGAAATAGACAATTCAATACTAAAATATATATGAAAGTGAGAAAGACCACAAATAGTATAAGCAATCTTGATAAAAAGAATAAGCTAGTGCTATCATAATACCAGACTGTATACTAAAAAATACATGTATTTTATAGTTATATGATAAAAACAGTATGACACTGGCACAGAAACAGACATGAAGATAAATAAAGCAGAATAGAAGAGCCCTACAAAAAGCACACACACACACACACACACACACACACACACACACACACACACACACACATCCATGTGATGTGTGACAAAGGAACCAGAAGCTTACTCTGGTAAAAAAAGCCTTTTCCACATATAATACCAGGAAAACTGGTTATGTGCCTATATAAGGCTGAAACTAGACCTCTTTCTCTCATCTTCTATAACATCAACTCCAACTGAATCAAAGATCTACATGTAAGATATAAAATCTTTTAAAATTATAGAGAAAGGTTACAGAAAACTATTGAATATATAAGCATAGGTAGTTATTTTCTGAATAGAACTCCAGCAGCTCAGCAAATAAGGCTGGATAAGTAGGACTGCATGCAATTAAAAAGGAACAATTACGAGAATCAAGAGACAATTCACAGAAGGGGAGAAAATCTTTATTGGCTATTCAATGAGTAAATGATTAATATTTAAGATATACAAAGAACAGCAATATAACAATTCAATTAAATGGTCTAATGAATTTCATGGACAGTTCAAAGAAGAAACATAAATGGCTAATAAATAAATGAAGAAATGTTCTGTCATCCTTAGTTATAAGTGAAATATAAATAAAAACTACTTAATGTACACTAAACTTCTATCTTAACCCAATCAGAATGTCAGTCATCAAAAAAATAACAAAAGATAACAACAAATGCTGGTAAGGATATAGGGCAAAGGGAATCTGTACACACCATTAGTGAAAATGTGAACTAATATAACCACTGGAAATCAGGCAGGTTCATATAAGACTAAAAATAAATCTAACTTATTACCTTGACATATGACTCTAGAGCATATGTCTGAAGGGAAATAAAGCAACACATAATAAAGAGATCTGTGTAAGAATGCTTACTGCAGTTCTGTTCATAATTGTCAAACATTGGAATTTGCCAAGATAGCCAACAACTAATTAATGGATCACAAAAACATTGTATACATATCTGTGTATATATATTCCATGGAATATTATTCAGTTATAAACAAAAATGAAATTATGCTATTTTCAGAAAAACAGATTGATCTGGAGACCATGTTCTTTCTATCTACCTGTAAATATCAACATGAAGGTAAAGTAAAACAATTCAATTTAGTACAGAGTCCTTTACTGTTCGTTTTTTTCATCTACAAAAAACAATGACTCCAATTGTAATGAAGATCGATGAAGACTGAGATTTTCTGATATTTCCTATGGTAGCTTTATCAGAATTTATGAACATGCAGGCATTTTACAATGTACAAAATGCTCTATATAGGTGAAAATTTAAGATCCTCCTCAGGGAAAGTATAAAGCTACCAACATGACTGACATTTACTGAGATTCATGATGTTCTTTGGAACTGTAGTTACTGGCTTCTTTTCTCTTCCAGTCTTTGCATTCTGGTGAAGGACTTTGTATAAATTACTGACTAAGCACTTAGTGTTTGGTTCCACATTGATGTAATTAAAAATTTTCTAATGCAAACAATTTAAACGTCTGATTTTTCTCTCTAGTCAGTAATTAGCACAGTTATACCCTGTTCATAAGGGCTTACTCCTTTATAAATATTGACATGGGATTTAATACAAAACATGAAGCATATGGGTTATTGCTCAGATATCCTGGATTTGGTGGAGGGATCTAGAATGAACTTCAGAGTTCCATCTGGCTTGAGTTTTAGTTCTGCTATGGACAATCTGGAATTTCATTAAAATCTCTCCCTCTCTCTCTCTCTGTCTCTCTCTCTCTGTCTCTGTCTCTCTCTGTTTCTCTTTCATCTGCATGTAGAGTCATGTGTATATACCTACATATATACATATGAATATATAAACTCTACAGTGTACAAATTAGATTATGGTGGGAGAATGGTAACAGATCTGTGTTAGAACATCACTTTTCTTATATATGCTAATTAGAATTTCATTCTCTAACCTCCCTCCCAGAGAAAGATCTTTCTTTTTACATTTGAATTATCTTCTATGGTAGCAGAACCCTTGTCATTTGCTTTACTTTTTTCCCCGCCCACTCAGATATCAGAGCTTCACATATTTTAAAAATAGCAATATTTCTGCTGTTTATTTTTCTGCTTGGGTGTTTTGGGGGCAAGTTAATTGTCACATTTCAAAGGAAGTCTTACTAGATGTATGGGATATTGCAAAAGAAAACAAAAAGTGTAATCTTCGTAGGGTGGACAATATTGTTAGCCTATTTTGCTTTCATCTATCACCCCTTTCTCTTATCAGCGGGGTATTATGAATTTTTGTAGCTGTCCTCTGACCATCTCTCGCCAGCTTTTCATGAGGGTAACAGAGCTAACTCCATGTCTAACTGTCAGTTGGGCTAAGGGGGCATATTTTTCATTGTTTTTGTATAGGAATGTAGGCCTACTCTGTCAGTCCCTCTATTAGGAAGGGACATGAGACTCACACTGATTAAATGAAATGTCAGGATCTGGAGTGTATAGAACTTCTAGTAATATAGTTTGCTGATATAAAAAGATCAGAAATGAAGATATGAAGCTGGGACATGTGATAGACATATCTTTTTTTTTTTGGTATCAAGGAAGCTATGATGAACATGATTTACTCTAAGTCTATCCATTTCCCTGCAAATGACATATTATTCTTTCTGAGGAATGAGTAAAATTCCATTCTGTATATATACACCACGTTTTCTTTATATAATTATCTATTGTAGGGTATTGAGTATATAATTATTTTTTAAATAAAAGCCAGGCCTTCTTTATATAGTAGTTGGCTCATTTTTGTGTATATTCTAACTTAATGTCTTGATGTCTTCTTGAATTAGTGAAAGATTTCACAATCTTTTTTGTAAAATTTTTAGCACTACAAAAATGGACATCAAATTACATGTTGCTTATATTGCTGGCTGTTGTTTTTGTATGTATGTCATAGGTTATTTGGTGAGAGATAGACATGTACATAGTCTTCTTAGAGCTCTGTTACATGAAGTATAACTGTACAAATCAAAACTATCCAGTGTATACATGGGCACACATGTATCAATCACACATACACATACTTATGTCATTGACACATGTGGAAGGCAGATCAAAAATACAACTAAAAATGGTAAACTATGTGGAGCTCTTTGCATTTGCATACAAACAAACTGACTAAAGGAGAGTATACGTGGGAGGAATCCAAAGGAGTAACTCCTCTGAACATCTAAAGTATTATTTATCACAACAAATTCCCAGAAATGGAAACATGTTTTTACCCCTTTGTTTTATTTTGTTTTTCCTTTCTTGGTGGGGGGGGTGAGAAAAGCAATGAGGAGGCAGGAATGGAGGGAAGAAGGGTGAGCAAATGAAGTCATTGAATTCAATATATGCTATGTAAAATATGAACTATGTAATTTGTGGGTAGGAATGGAAGGGGCAAATTGGGCAAAGAGAAAGAAGGGGTGACAAGAAGCATTGTATTCATAATCTGATTTATGAAATTGTGACCACTTTATACAACTCCTTAACAATAACAATATGTAAAAATTGCATAGAATCTGGGTCTTAGTGTCTCATGCCTATAATTCTAGCTACGTGGGAAGCTAAAATCATTGGGTTCTTATTTTAAAGTCAGCCTTGGTAGAAAACGCATATTAGATCCCTTTTCAACTGAAAGCTAGGATGACTACTGGTCATGTCCTGTTGTCCTAGTTACCAGGACATCTACCATAAGTAGATTACTCAGGCATATATCTGGGAGAAAAAGTAAAAACCTACCTCAAAAATTCCCAGCAAAATATAGAAGCAGTATGGCTTAGCAGTTAGCATGCTTGCCTAGAAAATCTGAAGGCCTAAGTTCAAACAACAGTACTGCCAAAAAAGAAAAAAAATGTATGGCTGTTATAAAATAATATTTCATCAAGAAAAAAACAATCTAACAATAACCATATGGATAATTAATGTGAAATAAGTACATTCTGAATATAGCCCATCAAGTGTTTTATTGGCTAAGTGATTATAACAATGTCATCATTTAAACATAGTTGTGCTGGTAGCTTTAGTATGGTCTTTGGAACCAACCCAGATGCCCCTCAGTAGATGAATAGATCAAGAAAATGTAGTACATATGCACAATGGAATTCTATGCCTCAATCAGAAAAAATGACATTGCCCCATTTGTTAGGAAATGGAAAGACTTGGAAAAAAATTATATTAAGTGAAGTAAGCCAGGCCCAAAGAAACATAGGTCCCATGGTTTCCCTTATTTGCAATATCTAGTGTATGTCTGAGACAAGCAGAAAAGCTCAGATAAAAATGATGTTAGGTGAAATATACCCCAAGATAGGGACACCAGTAGTTTTTTTCTTCCTTGCTATTGTTTCTAATGTATTTATAAGGTACCATATGATTTTTTTTGTTGATTTGTATGTCCCTCCCCCATGGTATAACTCCTGTTTATACTGTATTTGATGTTGGTATAATTTGGGGAGGGGAAGGAAAAGAACAAATTGTTTAAATAAGGATACAGGTTGACCCATTGCAACAATGAGATGTACATGTAGAAAAATGAACTTTACAATTTAGGTGGGGGTGGGGTGGGGGGCTGGGGGAGCATGTTGGGGGGGCTGGGGGGTGTAGCTGAGGAGGTGGGAGGAAGGGGATGGTGGGGGAAAAACAAAGGAGGAGGCAACAATGCTGGATAAGAAATGTACTCATTACCTTGCTCATATAACTGTAATACCTCTGTACAGTATTTTCACAATAAAAAAAATAAAAATAAAAAATAAAAAACCACAATGTCATCTTTTAATTTAACTTCAACTATTACCATGAAAGTACTTTTGAAATGAAATTAAAAGTGCACTCTAATAAAAATTGAGTATACTATTTTAAGTTGTACAGCCCAGTAAAATCATAATTCAACCAATTACCAAGTAAAAATATGTAGCTGGTGGCTAAATTTTCAAAACTTTTGGGAAAAAGATTATAACACAGAAGAAGAGATTACTGTATACAGGAAGATGCATGACAGTTTTGAATGATCCAGCACACATACACACCATTTTCTCTAAACAATTAAAAAAAAACCACCCACGGTAATAATGAAGACTGTTTGGCAGCTTGTCTGTATAAGCTCCAGGACGAGTCAGACAACCTTCAGAGAGAGAGAGAGAGAGAGAGAGAGAGAGAGAGAGAGAGAGAGAGACATGAGCTGTCAGGTTCATCTAGCTATAACTGGAGTTTCAGATCCACTCTGGTCATTTTAGCAAAGAGAATATCCGGTTACAAAGTGATGGCTATGATGGAGATGTGACAATTGAAGGCCACTATTAAGATGTCTGCCCCTTGCAAAAGAGTTTGTCTCAAGAGCTTAATAGGAATTTTAAATTGCTGTCACAAGTACCTGCCAATGTGACCTATTTGTTAGTTATTAAATATTAATTTGTCAGCATTGACAGCTGTAATTCTGTTTAATCAGGAGCCTGAGATCTGAAGATCCCAGTTCAAAGCTAGTCTGTGCAGAAAAGTCCATGAAACTCTTATCACTCAGAAGTGAGGAGTAGAGCTATGGTTCAAGTGTTAGAGTGGAACGTTGAGTGGTAAAGCTAAGGTTCACTGGCCAGGCCTTGAGTTCAAGCCCAGCATCAACAAAACAAGCAACTAAACAAATGAAACCCATAAACTTATCACACATTCATTTGTTTGAACATATAGTTTCCAAAATTTAATTCAATCAGTACTTGATGCATATATATATATATATATATATATATATATATATATATATGTCAGTAAAGCCTAGAACAAGTGATTTTCCTGAAAACTAAGCAAAGAAGATAAGAAATGATTCAATCACATCTTCCCATTGCATTTACATTTCTCATTTTTATTTATTTTATAGAAACATGGGTTTAATGATTTACTTGTCTGTGTATAATATGTTTGATTATATCCACCACCATCACCCTATTGTGCCTCTCCTCTCCGCTTGTCACGCCTCATCCATAATCCTTGCATGTTTATATCTTTGCAAAGAATAAAAATCTAGATTCTGCATATAAGAGAAAACAGACAATATTTGCCTTTGATTTTTAGCTCTACTTATTTCCTGAAAACAAATCCTTCCTTTATGGCTCATTAATACTTCATTGTGTAGATATACCACAATTTCTTTCTCATCTGTTGATGGACACTTAGACGGATCCTGTGAGTTGGCTATTCACTTGTTTTGATTGCATTAGCCAAACAAGGTTGAGTCCAGCATTTAAAACTACTATTTCCTGAATCTATTTTCAAGTTCAGGAAAGATTTTGTGTGGAGAATAAATGAGAAATCCACTTTCTGCCCCACTGAATTGAATTCTTCTCTTCACTGCGAGGGCATTTTGATAGAATAATTTCAATAAAAATTGCGAATATAATAAAGTTTAAAAATTATATTTTACCTCACATAGAAAACACTGGAAAAATTCAAGTTTTGACTTTGGTTTAGAACTTATCACATTTGCCATCAAAACACTTTTAATGCTAAAAGGCACATGATACTGCCCTTTAAGCCTCATGTGAGTAGAGACTTTGCATTGATGGCTCTTGGGGACTCACTAATGAGCTACAAAGCCTTTACACCTCGAGGTCAGGAGTTTGGATTAGAACTAGGTTGGGAGTGACAGAAAGTCATTACCATCTCATGATAGTTCAATGGTTTATGTGAAGGCAATTCATTGTTTCAGGCCACTTTCTAATGAACAGGCACACACCTCACAAAAACTCACCTCTGCTTATGACAGTAATTGAGAGAATAAAACATTGGACCAAGAACTGTATTTGGTCCTTGTTATGACTACCATATCCAAGTAAGGGAGGAGAGCAGGGAAGGAGAAAAGTGAAAAGAAAGAGATCACCATTCAGAACAGAACAAATCAAAACACAATTGACTCATCCTCCAAAAGTTTGCTAAGGACGTCTATGACCCAAATATTTTATTCAGAGAAGGCTTAACTTATATCTTTTCAATAAAATTTTAATAATTCTAGTAGAAGCCTCTAGATTAGCCAGACAAAAAGATGATTAATGTTTTTGATATATGCCTTTTAATGTTGTCACTCCTGTGTCATTTTGATGCTGTATTGGCTATTAATAGTGAAAAAAAGGGCTCTCAAAATTTCCCCTAAAATTCCCAGCAATCACAGACATAGATGCAAAATTACACATTGTTGTTTTTGTACATGATTGTCTTAGGTTATTTGTCAAGGAATAGACAAATGCATATTCTTCTTAGCATTCCCATGACTTGTTATACAAATATGAACAAATAGAGAATTTCTAATACAAACACAGGCACACCTGTATACATGCATGCACACACAAACCTACTCTGGTATTGCTGTGCCTTTGATATTTTAGTTCAATCAAATATAAGTTTTGTTTGTTGTATACTAATATTCCAGATAAACAGAATAATCTGAGGAATCATTAGAAAACAGAAGCTTAGGATGGATGTGGCAGATGACCCTGTCTCTGTAGAGTTGTTCTAGATTTATGCTATCCAATAGAACAATTTGTAGACAATGAGGCTATTTACACTTAAATTAATAAAAGCTAAGTAAAATAGAAACTCAGTTTCTGAATTAAATTGGTCACCTTTCTATTGTGTAGCATGTGGACCAAATGTCTATGTTATATGAAATATTTTCATCATTTCAGAAATTTCTGTTGGATGGTACTGTAGTCCCTTCTATCTTTATGATTTTTTATATTAAAATGTATTCTAAAATAATAAAAATCATGAGCAAGAATTTGGAAGCAACAATGAACCTTAAGAAAAAGAAAATGTCAAACACAAATGCATTAAAATTGGAAGATTATGTAATGATTGAGCCATATAATGTCTTATTGGTGACTGTTTTTAACTCATCCATTTTAGGTTTCTACAATTTAAGATATTTAAAGACTTTCAAAAGTTAAAAGAACTTACTGGCCAGTTTTCTTTTCAAGGAAGATGACATCAATAATCTGGTGGTGTTTCTTGTACCTTTAATCAAGTGTACAGCAACAGGCATATCAATCATGAGATTCTTTTGTCACCTTCTTTTTTCTCTTCTAATGAATGATTGTACTTGCCTACAGAAACATAAAATCCATAGCCCTCTTTAGAAAGTGAGAACATACAAATACTTCTCCAATATCCCAGGAGAGAAATCCACTATTGTAACAGAATATTATAAATTAGACAAAATATTCCTTAGCTGCTTGTAATATTGCCCTCTACATAATTCTGCTAATGATGACCTAACTAACTTCCCATAGGAAGGATGGGAAAGGGGAAACTGTTGACAAGTTTAATTTCATTTTGAGCTAGGATACTATCTTAGTAATCTGCCATTTTCTTAGCTTATTCATAACAGTCAAAGGAAAGATTGTATCTCTCTTCTTATAGTGAAAAGCTTTCAAGGCAGAAAATAAGTCTTTTATTAAATTCTTGTCCAGGGGTTCATTTGTCAGGTCTAGAAATGACTAGTTATTGTTACCATGTATCCCAAGATCATCTATGACTGATATGGAAAAATAAATCATTTTAAAAGAATTCAATGGCAGTGGGACTATGTTTGTCTTGCCTGTCAATATTATAACTAAACAACAGTCCCTTGTTTTATTTTCTTAGACATGTTTTTTTTCTGATGCAAAGGATCTATTTGAAATAGAATGTTTGGAGCAAAGGTGGCATTAGGGAAATAAGTAAGGTTTTGCAGAGTTAAAGGGTAATATTGCTGTATTTTCAACAATCAAATTTATAGGAAGAATAAATGGGAACTATAAATTGGTCAATGATGAATTAGCAAACATTCCCATTCAAATATGTAACCAAATTGGTAGGGTATACCAGGTATTCAAATTTTAAATAAAGCAGTATGTTAGCTTCCTAACAAATTAGCCTAATGGCTCACAGAAGTTGAATGTCCTGCTTTATCTAATTGAAATGATTAGTTCTGGATATACACAAATGGTTTTTAGTCTATATTCTCTGGAGAATTTGCCACATTTTACTCATCTCATAAGAGAGAATGAGAGAATTTAGTTATACTACATACCAGGATTTTTTTTTTAAATTGTGCTTTCCCACAAAAATAACCTAAAATCACCAAGATTAGATGAATATATTATTTTCCTTGTTCCTTTAAGTACATAGTTCTGGCTCTTTGAGTAAATGAGTGTTTTCTTGTGTGTGACAAGGATAGTGATATTACCTACTATGTAGAAAATGGAATCCTTTTATTTCAGGTGCTGATCCAAATGCTCAAACTTGCCAATAGTAAAGATATACAAATAAAGAAAGCAGATGGACCTCAGAGAGAAATCATAAAGAAGCCAAAGTGTAGAATAGACCAAAACAATGGAAGTCAATGAGGCAACACTCTCCTCTCTGTAAAGAAAAATGTCTTTTCCTCTCAGCTTTACTTTTCAAATTATAATCCAGACTAAAACAAATCAGACCATTAAGACTCATTTTTTTAAAAAAAATTCTGAGCTAAGGCAAACAGATCTAATTTCATTCTGAGACAAGGCAGTTGGGCTTAATGCACAGTATAGCGGTGGAAGACGAGGAGGACTGGCAATTGTGGGAAGACATCACATATAATTTATTTTAACGTAGTAATACTCTTCCTTTTTGTATGACATGCTACTCAACAAATGGAGAGACACTCTAGTTAAGTAATTGATCAGAGTATTAGAGTGTTGTGCTAAGAAATGACTTCTAAGTTGCATTAGCTTGGGTTGACATTGCCAGTCAGTCCAAGAACGAATCTACTTAACATCTTCATCAGTGACCAGGATAATGGAGGAGAAATAGCAGACACATTAATTAACTTCAGGAAAGACATTAGACTGCAATGATGGTTTTCACATTGTGGGACAGAGTATGAATTTTAAATGGTCTTTGCCATGATAAAGCACTTGTCCTTTGCATTTAAAATCTCAAAAGGTTATTTGTGTTTTCTCCATTCCTGCAGCAATGGCAAGGAAAACAAATAAGTGAACCCTTGCTATTGTGAACCTGAGTGTTCTGTTTGCTAAAGCACCGAGCCTCACAACTGGAGCAGCCTTTGCATTAAGCAGATCCATCTATGCCTTTTACCTCTAAGTGGTTTTCCTTTCCTAACATGTGACTCTTTCCCAGCATCTCAAGGCAAGGCTGCTGCAGTAGTCGAATCATCTGTACTGGGCTAGAAGTCCATTGGGAGGAAAATCAACACCTTTATTTATAAAAGGCACATGTTTACAATTTAGAATACCCACTGCCTTCTCTCAAGTCTTGTTTTGCATGGAAAGTAGGGCTCACCAGGATTCTCAGCATCTCTGTGTTCTCTGCCATGGAAGTAGTGATCTTCATGCCTGCTTCGAATATCCACCAGATATTCATACATGGATCTCCTGATGACTAGGCTCATTGGGCTCCCACTGTACAGGTTGCACATCTATGATGATAGACGTGTGTGCCATCTTTATGTGCTTTTCTGCCTACCATATCCTGTACCTGTCATCTCCTCTGTCTGACCTTGTCCTCAAAAGATAAGCTGTTTCTCCCTTTCTGTAAGGTTATGGATTTGTTTTACCACTGTAGCCAAGAAACATAAAGTTGCTTGACTACAGTAGGAAAGAAAGGAATTACCAAGACAATGAATTATTTCTGAAGGGTTAGTATTTCAGTGTGTAGAAGAATTCTCCAGTTTAGGCATAAAATACATGCTGATATGTCTGTGTCTTTCTATGTCTACTGTTATACTTTCTTTAAAGAGATAGGATGTTCTTTAATGCTTTTCAGATTCTTGAATCGTACATGAAGGGAGTCTAAAAATATTTTCAGTGTTTGTCTAATTGAGTGGTTGTCAGGAATTTCCTCCTGTTTCCAAGTGCTTGTATTTCAGGTACTAGAGACAAGATTCAAGCCTTTCTTCCCTACTCTTCCTCTCTACTTTTGGTGTCATACAAAATGATAAGGCCATTATGAACTATGAGTTTATTGTTACTTGGAGTAAAACTTAAAATCTGAGTTTTACTTTTTTAATCTGCTAAAAAAGGGTGGCACCTATTTTGCAGATATAAGAATTTATGATATAATGAACATGCTTAACAGACAGTAAGTAGTGTAGTGCTATTAGTGCTCAACGAAGTCTTTTCAAGGAACAAGTTAATTTGGAAGTAAATCTCTATTTGCCCTAAGATTGAGTATTCAATATCTATGTTAGATTAGGAAGTTTATTTATTATTCCCATAACCACTAATTTAGTCTTATTTCCTAATTTCTTGTGTTCTTGCCCATCCTAAAGATCTTCATCTTAGCTATGCTAAGGTGAATTTTTGTGTAAAAGGATTATTTTACAGTAAAATTCTGACAGTTAAAAAATAAACAACTTTACCTTTTCTATATCAACTATACCAGAAACAAAAAAATCAAACATAAGAGTAAACATTTGTATTATTTGCACTGACAATGACCATCTATTGGTTGAACTTTATTCCTTGTACTGCTACTTCTTTTTCTCTTCCTCCTCCTCCTCTTTCCTCCTCTCCCTCCCCTCCCCCTCTCCTTCCCTTTCCCCCTCCCCCTTCCACCTCCTCCTTTTCTTTCCCTCTCTCTGTCTCTATCCCCCTCTCCCCCTTTTTCTCTTTGAAATATTATAAGGAAGGAGAGCCTTGTGCTTGCTAGGCAGGAGCTCCATTACTTAAGTCATGCCTCCAGTTCTCTGTACATTCTTCTTAATTTGGTATTATTTACTATAAAGTTTACATTTGGTAGAGAAAATTGAAAATACAGAAAAAGAGTATGAGGAAAATATTTTACATAGTAGAGATAATGAAAATAAATGGTTTCTTCCATATATAAAATTTAGTATTCTATTTTTTATATAGCTTTATATAATGGCCATTCTTTTTTGTGTTACAACCTTTGTGAAAATTTTCATGAACACAGAGTATATTGCCACAGGATCTATTTAGCTATTATTTTCTGCCAAAATTTTAGTTATAGCAATGTAATGGGCACCTTTTCAATTTAAACTTTTTTTCAGTTTTCAAGATTACGCCATAGAATTAATTCTCAAAAGAAGATTGTTGAGTTAAAGCATTGCATACATTGTAAATCTCTTGATATTCATGAACATATTTATTTTCAGAGGTGTTTTGCTAATTTTTTTGCTGCCATTAGACTTACAACAATGCTAACTTCCTTTGTAGCAATCTATTTTTGATAAATAATAATGGTACTATTTTTTAAATGTAGATTATTGCTATTAGTAATGTATATGCATATATACCTATATGTATATGTACATACATACATATATGTTTTCTAAGTAATTCCCCCTTCGGAAGCATAATATCTCCTTTAGGTCTTTTGGTAGGCCACTTGGTTTCACTGTCATGACTTTCTATGAAGAAGATGGAAGACAACAGTGAAAATCGTTTACAGAATTTAATTTCGCTCTCTTCTGATATCCCCACGTCCTTAGCCACCTTCTCTTAATAAATTTGGTGCCCAAAATGGAATTCTTACAACAGGGGTATGAGCTGAATTGGCACAACCCTTCCTTTCCAGTCTTTGGCTTGTTCCATCATAAATCTGATGCTTCTTCCTTTTCTCACTCTCAGCCACCCCCACCTCCCCTTGCCTCAGCCCCCCAGCCCTACTGGTCTAGCCTGCTGCTCTCTGTATTTACATGTTGGCAAGGAAGTTTTGCATCTCTCTAGGAGTCTGATCCCAGGAGCCCTCCCAGGATTTTTATCTTGTGAAAGGTGTTTCACTCTATTAAGGAATGCTGGAGCAAATAATATTAGAAAAACATTATATTAGGATGCCAGAATCTCTTTCTCTCCCTGAAGCTAAAACATACAGTTTCACCCTCAGGAACTAATTCTTTGGAACACCAAGCTAAAAAGGGAAATGAAATGAAAGGCAGGCTACATTAAATTTCATTTAGTCCTATTGTTTAATTTATGTAGGCCCTAGGCATGCAGGATCCTGTTTGTGTATTTGGCTACTCTGTATTTCATCCTGTCTTTGGGCCTTCTAGATATTTCTGTTCTAGAGATTTCTGAAACCAACCAGTTCTTCCTTTTTGTGAGAGTTGGTAGATAGAATGGGATTTTCTTATTTTAAACTGGTCTATTAGTTTAGATATTTTTCATTGAATTTCATTTAGTTTTCTCCTTCCCTTTTTGATTTTAGTAATGTGATATCTTACTTTTGTTGACCAATTTTTAAAGTTTTGCTTATTCATTTGTATCTGGACTTAAAAAAGTAGATAATCATTATTATTGTTGTTATTACTTTGTGGTGTTTAGTTATCAAACCCCAGAGTCTTGTGCAATGCTAAGCAAGTATTCTACTTCTAAGTGACACCTGCAGCTCTTACTTGGATTTTGGTGTTTTTCTTTTGCCATGTTGTCTGAGTATTTGTTTATTTATTTATTATTTTAGCATAGCCCTCCAGCAGACATGGAAATTTCTAGGAAAGCACAATGCAAACAAACACGAACCCACTTGTGGACCTTTGCAGATTAGGGTGATTCCATATTGTGAGCCATGTGGCTGAGCAGGATTTGATTGCTTCATTTCAGACCCAGCAGTCAAAGATGCTGTGCTTTGCTGGAGGGAAGTGTTCACAGCTACTGCCTATGTTGTATTTTTATTTTTTCCCCTGAGGATTAACAGAAGACCTGAATTTTTAGAGGTTTCCATATGGTTGCTTTCCTTGTAGCATTGACTTGAAAAAAAAAGAAAAGAAAACGAAAACACCTCTTCACTTTAGGAAAAAAGAAAGTCCTAGCCACTTAGTATTCTTTACACTCTGGAAGGCTGACTATAAAGGCTTACACTTCCTGCTGTGATTGTATCCTCCTTGAAAGAAATGAAGCAGCAACATGAACTTAGTTCCCTTTATCTGCACAGTGAGTCTAAATCCCAATTTCTGCAGTCTTTCCTCTCTGACTATTTAATACACTTATCGTTTCTCTGCCTGGCATTCCCCTATAGGAGAGATTGAATTTAACAAATGTACACCAAGAATGATAGCTGACACTAATTCAATGAGCAGAAAGTTAAATCCAATCATAATTCCTGAGGTAATGGAGATGGGTTGGGTATGTAGATCTCTAAAGAGTCAAAGAGATTAAATGAGAGTACACAGCTCTGTTGACTATGTAGCCACTAGAAAACTATAATAGCATTTTAAGGTAGGGTAATACCAGAGCCTAATTTTTTTTTTAAAGGAACAAACCATCACTGTCAAACTGATGCAGTATTTTTGCAATTTCATATGCTGTTAGTCTAAGGTGAAGAAAGATGTTAGCTAAATAGAATCCAGAATGAGTACATTAATTTGCACAGCTCTTGCCTCCAAACATGCACAAATGCTTGAACAATTTTAACTCAGATGGGTATTAGTCCATTTTAAAAATCAGTAAAGTCTGCCTGCAAAGCTTTTTACAAACATAAATAAGCCACATTCAGGACACTGAGGTAGAGAAGAAAGGGAAGAAGGATTTAAAGGCTGAAAAAAATAACTGCTTGATTTAATGTCTGTAAATGAAAGCTATAGACCAGTACTTCCCATGAGACACCATGGTGGGTTGTGGCTGATGGCAAGTTATAGAAAACTAACGAAAACTTGCAGCTGGGTCCCTAGCTGGATCCGCCCCCAACAGCCCTTCTCAGTAGGGTGACAGGATTAGGGTTAAGGCTGCTAAAATAATGCACTCTGTTCATGCCTGGCCTGATTGCTCCCCTGATCTGACCAGGAGTATTGGGGTGACAGCTGCTTTTCCAATTCTCTGGGCTGCAAGTAGCTGAGCATCATGTCAACTGCATGTGCATATTTAGTAGTCATATATTGACAATTAAGGAGAAATTGATTTACATTTGTATTACTCCTGTGAAGGAGTATATGAAATACTTAGTCAAAGAATTGGAGGTTTTAGAGATCCCACTGTGAATTTTTTGCATGACTGAGCAGAGTCTTTTTAAAACATATACACGATCAGTGAATTATGATAATTCTTTGGTTGCTGTGGCTGGATAAAAATATTGAACATTACATATGCAATTCATGTGCATACCTCAGAGGAAAACTGTTAAGTTTTAGGAATGCTATATAGTACATTATATTGAAATTTGGATGGATATTTTTTTATAATTCAGAATGGAGTTGGTAGAACAGGAAAAACAAAACTAAATAGGAAAATGTTTATTTAGCTATAAAAGCTGTCTAAATCATGGTCCAACGCAAAAATACTGGGCAAAAGTACTAAGCTGTATTGAAAAAAAAAAAAAAACTAAAGCAAAAAGGCTTAGTTGTATGACTCACATAGAAGAGCATTTGCTCCGCAAGATAAGGCACTGAGTTCATAACTCCAACTTTCCCAAAATATGTTCTATTCATTTTTAAATGGCTAATATTTTCCATTTGATGGCAGCAAAATCTTCCCTAACTTAACTATTTTCTATGAAGGCAAGTTGAACAGAAGGCTGGGTCTTGATGTGACATGGATTTTTTTTTAAATTTTGCACAAGTTAATTCATCTTCTAGGTCATTTGATTTTATAATAAATTAAAGCTACTGAGAGATTGAACAAGGGTTATTAAGTTTTATTCTAAGGCTAGGAAGATGAACCTAGTGTGTGATGCTTTCAAATCTCTTCCCAACTTTAAGCAAGACGTTTTATCCTTTTTGTTTTGTTTTGTATCACACAAGTACTGAAACAGATTTCATCTTCCAGGAAAAAGTCCTGCTATTAAAAGTAGTTTAAAATTCTTTGCCTGGATAGCTATAGAATCACTTCTAGTTCTAAAATTTTATGACTTATTATTCTGTGCATCCTTCTGAATTGCCAGATTTTCCAGTATATGAGCTCCAATTATGGTCCTAGATTTTGTTCTTTCTATAGTCAAGGCAAAAGTAACTACAGTTATTTAGGTAGGCAAAAGGTAACAAGAAGAGAGTTGTTTCTTTTTTCCTGTAATCTCTTCTCTCAGCTTTAATTCTTTGAATTGGGAATGTTTCAGTCTCATCACATTTTTCTTTCCAAAGAAAGCGTAAGTATATTTGACTTCTCATTGTTTATCATCCTTCACAGTGACACTGAATTGGAGAATAAAAGGCCAATTCTTACATTACAACTTCCTCCTTTTCCTTTGGAGTGTGGAGATACAGTCAGTGCCTGTGCTTTTTGTGAGCAGCAATTCTACCTCAGTCCAAGTCCATCCCACTCTCCGGGACTCAGTATTAGGTGCTGCATTCATTTTTTGTTTTTTGAACATTACTTCCACTATAATAAGATTTTTTCTTTAGGTTTCTGTGAGAAACTCTAATTTAAGCACAAGAATGAAACTCTGAGTTTAAATCTTTTAATCAGTCTTTCTGAAAACAGCCATTGAGATTAATTGATGACTCTCTCTCTTTCTCCAATGTGCCTGATTATCTCCCTCAGAATTTTTGAAATCTGCTCCCATTTGCATCCATGTTGAGAACTTTTCCATTTCTAAAAGTTCTGTTTCTCATGGCTAAAGACTTGCTAAAAGATCTAACTAAAACTCTTTTTTTCCCCCAGATTTTTCTCCTACTAACTAGAACTAATGTGTTCTCTTTCCTCATTGCAAGGAAAAGTACTTGCGTTTTGTTTGTAAAGAAAACACAGCAAATCAAAGAAAGGTAGGACAAATGGGATTGCATGAAGCTGCAGAGCTTCTGCATGGCAAAGGACATAGCTAGCAAGATCAATAGAAAGCCCACGGATTGGGAGAAGATCTTCACTAGCCGTACAACAGACAAGGGTCTCATATCTGAAATATACTTGGAACTCTAAAAATTAAATCCCCCAACAACAAATTCACAAACAACTGCCCAATTAATAAGTGGCCTAAAGACTTACAGAGAAACTTCTCTGAAGAGGAAATAAGAATGGCCAATAGACACATGAAGAAATGCTCAACCTCCTTAGCCATAAAAGAAATGCGAATCAAAACACCATTGAGATTCCACCTCACCCCAGTTAGAATGGCTATAATCAAGAACTCTAATAACAACAGATGCTGGAGGGGATGTGGCCAGAAGGGAACCCTACTGCACTGTTGGTGAGAGTGTAAACTTGTTCAATCACTTTGGAAAGTAGTATGGAGGTTCCTCAAAAGACTCCACATAGATCTCCCCTATGACCCAGCAATCCCACTTTTGGGCATTTACCCAAATGCTCACAAACAAGACCATACTAAAGCTCCCAGCACAACTATGTTTATTGCAGCATTATTTACTATAGCTACGATATGGAACCAACCCAGATGCCCCTCAGTAGATGAATGGATCAAGAAAATGTGGTATATATACAGAAAGGAATTCTATGCCTCCATCAGAAAGAATAACGTTGTCCCATTTGTTAGGAAATGGAAAGACTTGGAAAAAATTCTATTAAGTGAAGTAAGCCAGGCCCAAAGAAACATAGGTCCCATGGTTTCCCTTATTTGCAATAACTAGTACATGTGTAGGACAAGCAGAAAAAGCCAAAAGCTATGTACATATGACCCTGTAAGATGCTGTTAAGCAAAATCAACCCTAAGATAGGGACACAAATATCTTTTTTTTCTTGCTACTGTTTCTAACATATTTATAATGCACCATGTGATTTTTTTTTGTTGATTTGTATGTTCCTCCTCCATGGTATAACCTCTATTTTCACTGTATTTGATGTCAGTTCCCTGCATCTTGTATATACATTTCTCTAATTTGGGGAGGGGAAAAGAAGAAAATGCTTACATACGGATACAGGTTGACCCATTGTAACTGTGAGATGTACAAAACACTATGTTGAAAAAGAACTTTACAACCTCTGCGGGGGGGGGGAGGGAGGTATAGAGGGCATGGTGGGGGGTAACTGGAGGTGAGAGGGAAGGGATGGTAGGGGGAAAACAAAAAAACTATAAATATGTTAGAAACAATCGCATGAAAGAAAAAAAACATTTGAATACTTCTCTTGGGGTTCATTTCACCTAACATCAACTTATCTGACCTTTTCTGCTTGTCTCAGACATATACAAGTTATTGCAAAAAAGGGAAACCATGGGACCTATGTTTCTTTGGGCCTGGCTTACTTCACTTAGTATAATTTTTTCCAAGTCTTTCCATTTCCTAACAAATGGGGCAATGTCATTCTTTCTGATGGAGGCATCAGAATTCCATTGTGTGTGTGTGTGTGTGTGTGTGTGTGTGTGTGTGTGTGTGCATGTGTATACATATATAATCACATTTTCTTGATCCATTCATCTACTGAGGGGCATCTGGATTGGTTACATATCTTAACTATGGTGAATAATGGTGTGATAAACATGGTTGTGCTAGTTGCTTTGGATGACCTTGTTTGTAATCATTTGGGTAAATGCCCAAAAGAGGGATTCTGGGTCATAGGGGAGCTCTATGTGGAGTCTTTTGAGGAACCTCCATACTATTTTCCAAAGTGGTTGAACAACTTTACACTCCCACCAACAGTGCAGTAGAGTTCCCTTTTGGCCACATCCCCTCCAAGCATCTGTTGTTACTAGATTTCTTGAGTATAGCCATTTTAACTGGGTTGAGGTGAAATCTCCCTTAATCTTATAATTTAAAGAAAACTTCCTTTAAGCTGGATAGTGTTTCACATTACTTTGATTTATTCACTGGTGAAAATTATAGAGAGCTTACTAAAGTAAATGCTGTAGTACACATCTAAGTTCCCCCTTTACTTGAATGCACTCATTCCCAATCTCTTGGATATTGGGTGTCTGAAATGCTGGGATTACAAGAATTGCTACCACTCCCAGAATAAGTATTCATTTTTAAAATTAGAATGTTTTAAAGCATATATTTTTTATAACTTTAAATCTTCTAGGAACTAATATGCTGCTGAATAAACAAATGTGTGAGCTGAAGTTTCAGCACTTTATTTTCTCATATTGAAGGTCAAATCGATTTAAGTAAGTTAGACCTTGAAAAGGAGTGAGTGTCTGCATGTGTGCATACAAAAGGAATGTCTGGAAGTAGAAACACCAGCTAGTAACCACAAAGGTTAGTGATTCTGGGGTCTGAGAAATGACACCAATGTGATCCATTTTTTAGTAGTGATTATAGATATTGATATAGAGAGGAAACCACTGACAAAGTAAGAAAATAAGCTGTTGCAAATCTCCTCTGGAAACATTTGTAGGTTGAAGTGGGTGAAGCAGGAGAATCAACTGTGGGAAAGTCTTTTGCCTTCTTGGGCACCATTACTGTCCTGTTCAGAAGTTGACACATTTTAGATTATAGAGGACACATCATTGTAGCAGTATTACTGTTCAGAAAACTTTCTAGTTCTGATCATTGACTTCCTAATTGCTTCCATTTCAAACTCTTAAACAATATTTAAGGTATTTTGAAGTGTTTTAGCTCTCTTTGATGTGTGCTTTAGGAGGGTGGTGTTACTATCATATTGAGTGCACAACTACAGATACATTTAGAGAGAGAAGAGAGAAAGGCATAGAGGCAGAGGATAGAATAGAAAGAATACTTGCTCAAAGTATTTTTAATTTCTAGATACATCTTATGTAATAAATACACATGCTTAAAGTTTTCTAACTAAGAAAACCCATGGAAACAGCAGAATCAGGGATCTAAGCCCATTTGAGTATACAGAGATTTCCACTACAATTTGGGCTCTGATCTCAAAATAGTCACACATGTACACACCAAAAGACAAAACTTTCTTGACATTTTAGATGGCTTATTAAAGGGGAATCTGCATTGATTTTTCTTCTTCATTTAGTTAAATGTATTAAATGAAAAACAACCTAGTTCTAACTTCTTATACATTCCCAGTAGCGCTACATTGATTTCATTTTCCAGGTTCATCTTTCAAATTGCACTCTGCTGCAAGGATCAACTCTTGTGTCACCATGTGCTGGTGGGGTATAGGAGGTCAGAATTGACTTAGTAGCCTGGTATTTGCCAGTAATCTTGCCTCTATATCTAAGAATTAACAAGTGGGATTAAAAACATTCTTATGTTGTTTTACTGGTCCCCTTTTTTGTGGCCAAGGGTTGGTGTTACTGAAGTTTGAATTTAGGGCTTTGTAATTATTAAACAGGCACTGTACCCCTGAATCTTTTGCTCCACTTATTTTTTAGACTAGGGCCTTGCTTTTTTTTTTTGTCAGTCGTGGGGCTTGAACTCTGGGTCTTGGCACTGTCCCTCAGCTCTTCAGCTCAAGGCTAGCACTCTACCACTTGAGCCACAGTGACACTTCCAGCTTTTTCTACTTATGTGGTGCTGAGGAATGGAACCCAGGGCCTCAGGCATGCAAGGCAAGCACTCTACCACTGAGCCACTTTCCCAGCCCAGGACTTGCTTTTTTTTTTTTGACTCAGCCAGGTTGGCCATCATCCTCCAACTTTTACATTGCTCATTGGAGTTGTATGACAGGTGTGAACCATGCCCAGCCTGTTCTGTTCAGATAGAATCTCACAAACTTTTATTTCCTAGTAGCCTTGAACTGGTGTCCTCCCATCTTTGTTTCCTGAATATCTATGAATACAGGTGTGAGCAACTGATACACTGCTCACCAATATTCTTTTCTTAAGAAATCAATGAAGACATTGACTAGAAGGTCTCAAATTGATATTATTCCTCATAAACCCATTCTTGGGTTTCTATGATTAATGTGAGTTAACTCTTTTCTTAGTTTGTTGGTATGTTTTCAGATTTAAGTACAAGCTATGAAACTATTTTTGAAATTAAATTAAGGACAGCTGTCATCAATGAAAAAATATCTTCTTCTTAACTTCAAAACATTTTTTTGAAAATGCTGTTTTAGATGGCATGGGCATAATATCCCAAATCAAAAATTGTAAAACTATATTGTGTAAGATATGTTGGAAATTATTTAACCTCACCCAGGAACAGAGATGGCTCGCAGTACCTTGTTTGCCTTAGAGGTCAGGTGTGTCTTAGTGGATAGAGCTTCTGATCCCTACGCCTTATTTCACATGCTTATTTTGGGATTTGAGTTCATAGGGGAAAGAACTGGAAGCAGGCTGGTTGACTTGAGAAGCAGGGGAGTATACATTAGCATCTGGAGTTACTTCTAGACTCAATGATCCACCTGTGTGTGGATGCACCATGCTTCTGCCTTGATCAAGATCATTGGATTCCCTGAAAGTTCAGCTCTTTTCTAGATTCTGGAGTCAATTTTTTATCTTTATAACAATTTAAAAAGAAAATGGAATGAGACAATGCTCAAGTCTTGGATTTAGGGACTTGATGCAAGTTCCTGGAGGAAGATCTTCAAGAAGCCACAATGGTAGCCTCCAAGAAACAGGCATTGGAAGACTAATCAGTCAATCAACGAATGGAGCATGTCATTGGTAAATTTGTTGCTAGAGGAATAACTTTCTCTTGTAATTATGATCTCCACATTTAACATATTGCTTGGCATAGGGGGAAAATCAGTATTTGATGAATAATTGTGTAACTCTACAACAAAAAGGAAAAGAACTAGTTGGGTGATACTAGTGAGTTAGCTGCATGTTTTGTTTTGGAAATGAAGGCACTTGAGCAGTGAATAAGTTTAGTGCCATAAAGAAGCATCTTCTGTAGCACTAGGACTCTTTCAGTCTCTACCCACCAACTGGCAGTAAAGTCTTGGAATTTCCTTTAGATACTTGTTCATAAAAAGTAGGGCTGTTAGGTCCATCATAACTGTGTCTGGAGTAAAGGATGATTTGAAGTCACACTAACAAAATGACCTTGAAACAATAATTACAAAATAGTAAGCCAAGGAATCATGCACACACACACACACACACACACACACACACACACACACACACACACACACACACAAATGTCATGTCCTTTTGGTGTGACATTTTTCTGTTATTAGTTATTCTACTCAACATTGATTTTCTATGTTTGATACAAATCTCTCTATCAATTGGACCTTTTGGGGTTATATAAGAATCTTCTACTTTGAAGATTAAAACAAAGACCTTCCAAATCAGTGAACAAGAACAACTTCCTCCCACCTACAGAAAATCTTGCTGCCAAGGTAAGAAATGACAGACCTGTAATATTTATGCCAAAGATAGCATTTCTTGGGTCCCAAATGATATATCTGGAGACCCTATATTTCCTGACTTTGTTCTTATTGCTAAACTGCTCTTATTGCAAGTAAAGAATTTGCTTTGGTTCATGTTGGGATAGGGAAAAAAACCCTGTTAACAAAATCTCCATGCAATCCTTCCCCAGATGTTTTATCAGTAGAAGGATTTAGAACTCTTATTTTTTGTAAGTCCAGGAGGAATTTTGCAAGTGGCTTGATGGAATTTTGGCCATCATAAACAACATCACAGAATCTGGTAACTTTAATTGTCATTTTTGTACTTTTGCTTCCCACCTGGCATTTTCATAGACAGGGCTGGTATACTTTTGATTCAGCTCACTAATTGCAAATGCCATGCATGATGTGAAGAATAACACATGCTCTAATTTGCTTTATCAGCCAAGTATGGGGCTTCCTAAGGGTGATATGGTTATTGTCGATTGAGATGATTATGTAATAGAATCTGGAAGGAGACATCCAGTTCTCCTTTGGCTTCTAATAGAGCCTTCCCTTATTACAATATGTATTAAAGGGAAACTTGATTAACCAAGTCTTTGGGATAACAGCTTTGTTCCAAGGGAAGTCATCACTGAAGAGAGTAAGAAAGATGCTTTGATCTCTTCTCTAAGCCAGGGTTACCTTGGAGCTCCCAAGAGGAAATTAAGAGACACAGTGGCCTTGTCTCGAAGGCAGCACTGTTAGAAAAGGACTCTTCTATTCCCTGCCAGTGATTCATTTCTGAGTAGAGTCTGTGACCTTAGAATTCATTTACTTTGTTGTCTAAAACACTAGAATGTTTTTTTTTGCTACCTCTGAGTTGAAATGATTTTGGAGAAAATATTGTATTTAACTTTATGACATGAAACAGGTCATTTCAAAGCCAAAATACTGACTGAATTTCTTATCTTGAAAGATGATTATTGCTGGCTGCGGAAGTACATGCCTGTAATCCCAGTTACTCAGAAGGTGCATATAGTATAATCCTGTTCTGAGGTCTGCCCTAGGAAAGTTAACTTGAAACTATGTCTGAAAAATAAACTGGGAGCATGGCTTAAGTGATTCAGTACATGTGGCCTTCAGTTCAATCCCCAGTGGTGCCAAAAGAAAACAGAAACGAATAAAAATGCTACAGGGCTAAAAAAACTACTTTCATGTTTAAGGTTAGTTTCTATCCATGGATGCAAGCTTTCGGGATTTTTTTTGCTTTACATAAATAAATGAATCCAGCTATTTTCTATGATATTGATTGAAATTCTTTACACAATAGAGCAAAGATGCTTTCTCACAGAAATTTGTTACTAATTTATGATAAGTAATAACTCTGCCTCAGAAAATGGAGTGAGTCCAAAGAGAAAATTTTGACATTTTAGAATGGAAAAATCTTGATTTAACTGCAGATGAACATTGGTTACTGAGGGACATTGCTTTCTCATTTAATTAATTCCCTTTCCCGACATTTCTCCCCATCATGAGGCAAATTTGTTTGTGGCTCTTAACCTTTCAGCATTATATCAGATTTTACTGGAGTCACGCAGTGACCAACGGCAAGTAAATAGAAGACAAGAGCAATTCTTTTTTAAAAAGGCAAAAATTCATTTTAACTAAATTTGCCCTAAGGAAATAGTCTCTACTTACTCACAGGACTTATCACCTTAGGTATAAGGTCTAACTTTGCCATCTAGAAGCAACTATAAGAGGGCTTTGTGTTCTGCAAATGGGTCTTTAAATGCGTGCTTTGAGCACAGCGCTGACATCCTCTACATACATATATAGTGTGTGTGTGTGTGTGTTTGTGTGCATAAAGTGTATATAAAAACATGTTTGTCCTGTTATGGTTTTTTTTAACTATGTTTCTCAGGTATTAACTTAATTTTCCTAACCCCATTTTTTTTGTATTAGCTTCTCTTTCTCAGATGGAATTCTTTGTTTTCCTGAAGCTAGAATACTTCTCTGATATGGATTTAATCCATGTTATTGTCACATATAATCCATTCCTATTTTTCTTTTCTTTGAGAGCATGTTTTATTGACATCTCAGCACTGGAAAGAAGGAGTTGTATTGTCTAGCCTGAGATCTTTTATTGGGGTTAGGGGTAAGAGATGCTCCCAGGGGAAACAAAAGGCAAGTAATTTAGTCTAATCTCTAGGATGATGGTATTTGCTAGGAGGAAAAGATCTTAGCTAAGGATTACCTATAGGAAATAGAATCCAGTTTCCTGGGTTAATGTTATGTAATATCCTAGGGAAGGAGTTGATCTTTTTTTCCAAAAAGGGTCAGTCATTAAATATGTTAGGCATATAGCCCACATGGACTTTGTTGCAGTTATTTATTTATTTATTTATTTTTGGGTCCTTTCGTGGGGCCTGAACTCTGGGCCTGGGCGCTGTCCCTCAGCTCTTCAGCTCAAGGCTAACACTCTACCACTTGAACCACAGCACCACTTCCGGCTTTTTTCTTTTTGCTTATGTGGTGCTGAGGAATCGAACCCAGGGCCTCATGCTTGCAAGGCAAGCGCTCTACCACTGAGCCACCTTCCCAGCCCCTGTTGCAGTTATTAAAGTTGTAAGGAAAAGCATCCATAGCCATTATGCAACAAGTAGGCTTGGCAATGTCCCAGTGAAACTTTACTCATGGAAAAAGGTGGTTGGCTTGTGGACTATTGCTTGCTACTCTGATCTAGGGCATAAAATAGAGATATATCATAACTTGTTTTTCCTGTCATGAGGGATATCTATGAACTATTAGAGAGTGCAGCTATTATTCTGGGGAGAGATCCATGTTTAAGGAGGTGAAGGTCCTGAGGAGCTATCTTTGAGGATCGACACTTTCTCTGCCTTCCCTTGCTTGCTTATGTTTCCCAAATCATGATAATAGCTTAATTTCAGGGGAGACTTGATGTGTGTTGGGCAGATTTGGCATTCCAGTCCTCAAGGTTCCTTAGACTCCATGGTGTTTAATGGGACACAAAATCATAAATATAGAACCACCCATACTTTCCAAATCTCCTGGCGGTATTTGTACTTTCAATAAATAACCTCTAGACACAGACATGCACTTTGCTTTTTTTTTTTTTTCTAGGCTGGGAGTCAGAGGCGGTATCCTATGGCCTTAGATGCTAGGATCTCTTACCTGTAGCCTTGCTGGTATCTTCATTTTTTTATACATGTGGTTTAAGGCACTTCATAGGTTTTGAAACAGCTTCTAAATTAACCAAAGTTGTGTTGCTAACTATATTTTGCTCTTTTGAAAAAGGTCTTCTTTCTAAACAGGGTTCTCTGTTTGTAGTTCAACACATTGGGGATTTGTGTTCTACTTTGATTTAGAGAGGCAGAGTTCTGACTTTCGACACAGCATTTTAGTTGACATCCCAGGTGAGAGATCTATCTTCTCTATCTCTTATTTGACTCTAAATCCTGAATAAGAGTCTGAAATAAAAGCAAAGAAGAAATTCATGGCACTGCCTTTTGAGACCTATTTTATTTTGAGTGAAAGAATCAGGAAGAGTTGACACTAACTCTTGTTATGTTACTAGTTAGCTATGTTACTCTGGCCAAAGCACCTAACTTCTCCAACCTTTTTTTTTCTTTATAAAAATCAGAAGTCTGCTTTTGCCATGTATACTTAGAAAGAAAGCTCATTTACAGGTCAGATGATTATTCTTGTTCATTGTTGGCCTTTAGCCAGAAGTTATCTGCATATGCACATATGTCACTCAGAATTATAATCAAATATGTAGAAAACTCCCCTACAGATGTTCCTTTTAGCAAAGGGCAGATTTTCTCTTTCTACTATGGTTTAGGAGCAATTCCACTTGAAGACAGAAGGCTGGACTGGAGCAATCCCTTATTGTCCTTTATAGTCCTATTAACTTGTCTATTTTATCTTCTTCCCTTTGGCACAAACAGTATCTCCTTGCATGTGGACTCTTAAGCAGAAAAGCCCAATGCCCTAGTGCAGAATACTAGTTAAGTGCTGATTAAGTGAGTTCTGAATATATGTACAGCTTGACTAAAATTATTTATTCAGGCAAGGAAGAAACTAATTCACACAGCAGTGGCCTAATTGGCATCAGAGAGGCGTTTCTATAAAGCCCTTAGGAAAAGCAGGAAGTTGATTAAATAGAAGAAACACACATGGAAATAAGAGTACAAAGGATGTATAGAAGAAGAAAATGTGGTTGTTAAATAATTGCCCTCATGATTTTTTTTTCTTCCTTGAGAAGTTCCCTTTGATTTAATTCAAGAGAGAGCACCTGGGAAAATTTCATACCGAAACCCCTCCCACTCTTCTCCTTCCTGTCCTGAGAATCCATGGCCAGGAACTCTAGTCCTAAATCTTAGAGCGGCAGGTAAAAAGAACAGTGGAAACAGATGGCAGCAGTTACAACTAGCAAATTCCCAGTTGGTGGCTCTCACATTTAGAAGCGGGCATCTGTTCTGCTTTACCACTGCAAAGTGGTTTTAACTCAGAGGTGTTAAAAATATCTAAGTTGCTGTTTTATTCATTTCTGCTATTTACTGACTTTAATGACTTACAGTATATCCAATGAAAAGTACAATGTTTACCCAAGCGGCAAGAGACTCAAAACAGAAATATGGGATGCTGTTAAAAAAAAAAAGAAAGAATCCTTGTGGTCTACTAAACAGCCTGGATGGTATTATACGTATACCTTGCCATGTGAGCTAGGTAAGTGTCTTAACATTTGTGCAAAATGAAATATTGCTTTAAGACACATCTGGGGTACAAGCTGGGGAAAACAATCAATATGTCACAACCTTTCTGGGCCTCAGTCTCTTCCTCTGCAAAATGGGAATCCAGAGCTGATGTGAAAATTAGAGATTGAATCAGTAAAAAGATGATAAATCCTTCACATCTTAGTTACTGTGAATACACTTCATTCCCCTCTTGGAATAAACATCCTTTATAAGAACTCAACATGTAGCTTATACCTAAAGAGGACCTCAATTTTTTTAATCTCAATACTGAGATAAAAAAGTCTGAGAAAATCTTCACAACTTTGGAGATTGTGTGAGTCACCTCTTTTTATGTTACTGTCAAGCTATCTCTCCATAATCACTTATAATTGGAACCATGAAAAGAGTCTTATTGAATTGAAAACCATTTAACCAGTACCTGGTACACAGTAGATGATCAACAGCCAACGCACATTCATTTTCTTTTCTTTCTTGCTATAATAACAATATTTATTCATCATTGAAAATTTGGCAATACATAAATGTATTTTTACAGATTAAAGTATTTTTTTCAAGACAGGATACTTTGTATCACTTATTGAGAAAATAATATTAAAAGATGAAATTGTTAATGTTTTTTCTGCTCTTTAAAACTGAGGAATAGTTAACTACTTGTAGAAAACTAAAGCTAGATCCTTACATATCATCCTGCACAAGAATCAACTCCAAATGGATCAAAGACCTCAGAGTCAAAGCAGACACTCTGAAAACATTACAGGATGGAATAGGAGAAACCCTAGGTCTCCTTGGCGCAGGCCAAAATTTTCTTAATAGAGACCCAGAAACACAACAAATCAAAGAAAGGTTGGACAAATGGGATTGCATGAAGTTGCAGAGCTTCAGCATGGCAAAGGACATAGCTAGCAAGATCAATAGAGAGCCCACAGATTGAGAGAAGATCTTCACTAGCCATATGAGACAAGGGTCTCATATCTAAAATATACTTGGAACTCAAAAAATTAAATCCCCAACAACAAATCCTCAAAGAAACAACTGCCCAATAAATAAGTGGGCTAAAGACTTAAAGAGAAACTTCTCTGAAAGAGGAAAGAAGGATG
>NW_012267269.1:8915626-8917354 GCF_000151885.1 Dipodomys ordii
GGGGAGGCTGGGAAGGGATGTGAAGGGTAAACAAAGGAGGAGGCTACAATGCTTGATAAGAAATGTACTCATGAGGGAGTCCGTGAAGATGGTGGAGGAGAAGCTGGAGTCTTAAGTAAGCTCTCACATAGAAAGCAGTTTTAGAGTTCCAGTGAACAGTCCTAAGTCAATGAATTACATCAAGTGTGCCATCACAGGACAGAGAGTTTGGCCAGAGAAGGAAACCCAGGCAAGGAGACACTTCTGAGCCCTTGGCAGCAGCCTCCGCAGCGGCGGCAGCTGTGGCGGTGGCAGGCGAGCGCAGTCGCGGCAATACCTGAGCAACAGAGAGTCTGGGACGAAGGAGCCAGCTGCAGCAGGTGAGCGGATTCCACTCAACACCAGCAAGAACCGACAAGGAGCGGACATCTTCATCCTGCAGTTCGCAGACCAGAGACAACCCAGGAACCAAGACTCGGTGTGAGTAGAAGCCCGACGTCATCACTCCTTCTCAGGGAGCAGAGGAGGGAAGGCCACCCCTCCCCCCCCAGCACTGGTGATCTCCATCTTGGATACCCACAAAGCTCAGAGGAGCTGCCAGCTCCAACTCAGGCCTTGGAATAAAACGAGTCATTTAGCAGGTCACAAGAACTTAATGGCGAAGTGACCTGCCAGACTCAGCTCCACCCAGGGAAAAGTCACCCAGCTTGGGCGCCAGCCATTGGAGTGGCTTTCCTCACTGGGTAACCAGAGCCAGAGGCTGCCCCTCCCTCTAGCAGCCTCGACAAGCAATTGAAAATCAGTAAACAGAAACCCTGAGAATGGCTCCAGGTTGGGTTCTGTGAGGTTTTCACAAACCAGCCCCGGAAAAGCTACCAGAACCTAGCCTCATCACTGTACCCCGCTCTTCTGTGATACTCAAAGCAGATCTGTCTCCCAATGAACTAGCCTGGAAGGAGGATCGCCAAATCCTGGGTAAAGCAGAGCATTTTACTGCCTGTTGGAACAAACTGACTTAAGAAACCAACCAAGCCACAGGACCACAAGCAGACCAGAGACTCCAAAAAGGGGTTGGTTACGGACACAAGAGAGATACAGGATTTTTCCCACTCCTCCCCTCAAAAAAAAAATCAAAGAAATTTTTGGGTTTTTTTTTGTTTGTTTTTGTTTTTATTTTTCTTTTTTCTCTTCTTCGTCTTCTTTTTTTATTTTTGGTACCTTATATAAAAAATATTTTTTTCTTTTCTAAAACTTTTTTCAATCTTTAATCTTTGCCTTTTTTGATAAAAAAATGTTTTCTAGAAAGTTTCTTTTCCTCTTATAATTTTTATTTTGGGGATACGGCAGTGTGCGTTTTTGTTTTCTTTTTTGGTCTTCTTTCTCTTTTTTTTCTCTTTTTTAAATTATCTTTTTGTTTTTTGTTTAGCTCTACTGAACTTCTCATCTTTTTCTTCTTCCTTTCTTATCCTTTTCACCTTCTCCTCTCTTTCATTCTTTTTTATGTGACTTAATTCTTGTCCTGCACACCCTCAGATAAACCTGTAGTTGACTATTAGACCCTATCCCCCATTGTGTACACACTTAATCCACAAATTTATTACACAGGTCAAAACCTCTACGACTTAAATTCCTTAATAGCAGTACTACCTCTTTATACCTATATAATATTTTAAGCATTTTTATTTTTAAGTTTTTCACATCTCCTTTATATCCCTCCCCTTCTCTCAATAAATTCACGTTCTTATCTAA